>NC_041388.1:266821366-266935280 GCF_002162155.2 Triticum dicoccoides
GCCGGAGAGGTACCCCACTATCTATCTTAGGGTTCAGGATGGGGGCGGTGGTCACCGGCGGTGGCGGGGTGGTGGCGTGGGGATTGCCGGAGAAAAAGCTCGCCACGGGGGGCCTAGAGGGATGGCCGGGGCGGCGGCGGACCGGTGGTGGGGAGTGTTTTCGGGGCGGGCGGGGCGGCACACCACCGACCGCGGGCGGCGGGGGGCTGCTGTTTGGCCGGTGATGGCTGGCGGCTCAGGAGGGTGGAGGTTGAAGATGAACCGCATGCCCTTGATTTCGTATCTAACGGCTGCAAAATTGACTGACCAGAGATGAAAAAGTTAGTCGACCAACGTGTAGCCTCACCTTGCTAGTGCGTTCAGTTTCGACAACAAAATTCAGTTTCGACAGCAAAATTCAGTTTCGACAGTTCAGTTCAGTTTTGACAATTAAGTTCAGAGATGAGCGGCTGATGTATTTTACATCTAGCACTTTGTGGTTATGTATTTTACGTCATGTACTGGAGATGCTATTAGAATTCCACTCAGGTTAACATTGTTCGTTGCCTCTCTTGTCCTGCTTCAGCCTCGGTGTCGTACAACTCACCGGAGCTGCTCCAATGACGAAACCCTCCATCACAGTGGAGCAGTACCTCGGGCTCCATCTCCAGACGCCTAAGATCTTCTTCCCCTCCTTCGACAGCAAAGTCAGCCGGAGCATCCTCACCGGCCAACCCAATCACGCTGAGATCGACATGGCTTCGCCAAAGAGGTTGTACACTGGTTGCATCTCTTTTTTACTCTACATGTTATATATATTGTCCACTGAGCACACGGATTTGTTCCTTTAGTGTCTCCTTGAAAGAAAAAACGTAGGAATTTTAATTTTCACTTGTCCTCCTTTTCAAATTCCTATTCATGTAGCAGAAGACTAAGAGATAGTAGCATAATAGCATTATAACCGTACATTTTATTGTGGTTTGACTTAATCTCACCATGCTTCTTTGCATCATGTGATCTTCCAATTGTTTAGAATCAAACACCTAGATTGGTAGAAATCATGTGTTTTTAAATTCTCTGTTTTGCACGTGCATTCCTATCCTATTCCTGTCTATTTCCTATCCCTGCATTGTTGGAATCCTCCAATTCAAATGAGCCCTTACAAAATTACTTCTCTTACAGATAGTTGTCAAAGAAAACCTTACGTGGTTTGTCCCGCTCCTGCTGCGCCGTCATCCACCCCAGCTCAGCTGCTCCAACGACAGAAGGGTCCAGCACAGCAGGGATCCGGCCTCCAGACTGTCTTTCACCGCCTCAGATCTTCTTCCCCGCCGCTGGCAGCCATGAAAACTGCATTACCATCATCAACCGAGCAGATGACCTCGAGGACTACACGGGTCCGCAAGAGAGGTCGCACTCTTTCGTGTTTGCTTACGTTATGCATCGCTTAACATGACATGCTACTTTATCGTCCTGTTCACCGATTAGACTCTGAGTCAGCTCCAAACTAATGGTCAAACTTGAGTTTTTAAATGGTTGTGGGGTACATATCGGGGCCGCTATCAATAGTATCTATCTACTATCTGGTTAATCTCCGGTGTCTACTGTGAGTTTCATGTTGGGTGGGAAACAAACAGTAAAGAAGCCATTATCTGTATTTTTTAACTGAAGCCATTATCTGCCTGCTATTATTGGTTTTGGGTCTATCCACAGGTTTCTACCATCACTCTGGATTTCTGCACGCACTCCTTACATAATCTCAATATGTTTTATTCCTATGCATGGCAGTTATTGTAAACAATAGAACTAAACATGTAGAGCAAAAGAGACGAGCCTTGCATGGCAATAAAATTTCATCCAGACGTCGCTCCATGGTAGGCGCAAAGGCAGCCCCCCTCCACGCATTTCGGATTGTAATCGAGAGGAAGATATCTGTTCTGAGGGGGATTCAGAATTAGAAGACAACCACTATTTACCCCCTGAGGTCTTCGCTCTAACTTGGCATGCTGATGTTGGTTATATCATGCATATGGTGTCTTGCATTGCTTACTTTATACATCAAATATGTCATCTGCTTAGTTTAGACATCCTTTGTGCGAATGCCATCTGTTTAGTTTATTCATCGTTTATGTGAATTATGCAACGCCATCTTGTTTAGCCAGGCATCATATATGTGAATTTTGCAATGCCATCCTGCTTAGCCAGTCATCTTATATGTAAATTATATCAGGCCATTCTTTTTTTCCATTACATATTACATTTGTCAACAATGTTAGTATATTCAACTGCTCTTCGTGTGCATCAGCCATTTGACACGGCGATGGCAAATTCTGGAGTGAAAACAAGGTCTTCAGAGCAGACTATGCTATCTGACGAAGCGCATATCTCGCTGGTTACGGATAGCTCGCCAGAGGAGGATTCAGAGATAGATGACCAGTCCTATCCCCCCCCCCCGAGTTGTATGCTCTAACTTGGCAAGATTATGTTGCTCATATCGTGTGTATGGTGTCTCGCATTGCTATGTCATTTGATTAGTTTAGACATGCTTTGTGCGAATCCCACATGTTCAATGTCTAATTACCATATATGTGAATTATGCATTGCCATCTTGTTGCAAGACATTATATATGTGAATTATACAATGCTATCTTGTTGCAAAGGCATTATATATGTGAATTATGCAATGCCATGCTGTTTAGCCAATCATCATGTATGTGAATTATATCATGCTATCATTTTTTTGTATTACGTGCTCCATTTGTCGACAACGTTTGTATATTCAACTATTCTTCCCGTGCATCAGCCATTTGAAGCGGTGATGGAAGTATCTGGAGTGAAAACAAGGTATTCAGAGCAGACAATGCTACCTGCTGAAGCAGACATCTTGCTGGTTACAGAGAGCTCCTCAGAGGAGGATTCAGAGACTGATGACCAGTCCTATTTCCCCCCTAAGGTCTATGCTCAAACTTGGCAAGGTTATATTACCCATGTCATGCATGTTGTCTTGCATTGCTTAGTTTTTACATCATATATGGATTGCCATCTGCTTACTTGCTTACTATATAAATCATATATTTGAATTATATCACGCCATCATGTTTACATAGTACATACACATCATCTATCTGAATTATGGCATGGCAACCCATTTAATAAAGACATCATATAGTTATATCATCTCATCCTGTTTAGTGTTTACAGTCATCATATTTTGAATTATGGCATTCTATCTGTGAATTTATGTGAATTATGGCATGCCAACCTATTTAATAAACACATTATATAGTTATGTCATGTCGTCCTGTTTACATAGTCTCATATTTTGAACTATGTCTTTCCATCTTTTTTAGTTAGCCATCATAATGTGAAATTGTGTCATGCTATCCTGTTTAGTTAGCCATCATATATGTTAAATTGTGTCATGCTATCCTGTTTGGTTAGACAACATAAATATGAATTATTTCATGCCCTCTTTTGTTCCCCACTATCCATTGCACCTGTCTATCATACAATGTCTATACTTTCAATTACTTTTCTTGTTTATCAGCCATTTGAATTGGAGAGCGTGATGGCAGTATCTAAGGGAGTAACAACACGGTCTTCAGAAAAGATAGTGCTACCAGTTGATGCAGATAGAACCACGGTTGTACTTGCCCAAGGACCAGATCCACCACACATAACCCAGACTCTCGTAGATTGTACCCCTACCCAGTTGGACAGAGAACCGACCACACCCCTTCTAACCCCAACCCCGGTAGATAGTAACCCAGTTCCAGTTGACACAACACGGTCTCCACCACAGAGCACCCAAACACGAGCAGTTAGTAAGGGAACTGCAGTGCCCAAAGCACGAGGACCACCACTCCGAATCCCAACTCAACGCTTAAAGGAGAAGAAGATTTGTTCTCAGGTCAGGTTCTGTAGCTATGGTTCATACTCCTTTGCTCTTGCATTACTGTATTTACTGATACCAACTATTTTCAAATTTGAAGGATGGAATTGAAACTACAATGGCGCAACAGGTATGTTTTAAACCTGTTTCTTTAACTAGTTTGCTGTTGCAACTTGCTCTATGTTAATTTCAGTTTCAATTGAATAAACAGTTATGTTCTCATGTCATGCACATTACAAGTGTTGTTATTGCTCTATAGTTACCCACACTTATATTCTGTCTATTCTGCTTTGTCTTGAACAAATATTATTTGAACTGTGTCTCTATCTTGATTTGGCAACAAAAACTAGAATGATATAGACCATAAAGTGACCACGGTACATAGATATATGTTTGTTTCATGTTGTTATCATGTCCACTTTACTACTGAACTCATTTACCAAAATGAGTTTCATATACAACATGGTAAACATGTGATGTGTCTGCTTGTTTCTCTTTTAGAATGCGGACAAAATATTGGAGAACAGTACCACATTATCCAATGGTAAAGGAAGTAATGCAAATAAGGTTCAAGATAGTGAGACATCCCTGTTGGTCTCCAAGAAAGCTGATAAAAACTATCTTGACGACAGTGAGGGAACCCAAAAGTCCTGTCTTGATGTAGTGTTCGAGTTACTGGCCACTACTGCTGGCACAAGCTCTCCGAACTCGCTGCCTGAATCAGTTCGTCTTCTTGAGTCTCAACTTCAAGTTGAAAGATATCGATTAGATGTGCTGCGACAGGAAGCTGAAGGACCGAGGAAGTCCCTACAGAATTCAGATGCATATTTTCTGGTGCAACAGCAAGCACTGGACGATTTAAGCGCCAAACAAGAGAAAATTAATAAGCTTGTTAAGCATCTTGCCAGCATTATGGGTACCCAGAATATTGTTTCTTGAGATCTTCTGAAGTGGTTTCAGTTCTGGATTTGTTTTTCTATGACGTTTATTTGTGCTGGTCGCCAATTTGACAACCAGTGTATATGATATGCTGCTTTGTTCCCTATATTTGCACTGGTGGCGAACTTTGATGCCCAGTGGATGTAATATGTGCAATAGCCGTGATAGCCTAGCGTTAGTTTCTTGCTTATTTATTTCCTTGTTCACTTGTTTATTTGTTTGCTTGTAGTCATTGCAGTTCTTTTTCCGCGGTTAGCTAGTGGCTGCAATAACCTATTTTTTAAAACTAGGCCACAATAACCATGGGCTAATATTTACTGTAGTGACACTGGGCCTCCTACTGGCCGTAGAAACAGTGGGCCTTCTATGGGCCGTAGAAACAATGGGCCTTCTACGGGCCGTAGAAACAATGGGCCTTCTGCGGGCCGTATCATCAATGGGCCTTATACGGGCCGTATGATCGATTGGCCAAACATGGGCCAAACAGACCGCATTATGGCCGTAAACGGGCAAGAGTTGGAATCGTCCGTTCATGGGCCTACCATAATGGGCCATCGTTAATAGGCCATATTTGATGACGCTATGATGGCCCAACGTATTAACGGACCACAAACGGGCCGACTGTAACCACGGGCTGAATTTGGCCCACAAGCAGAAAATGACAGTAACAGGCCGTAAGTAAACGAATGCTGGAAATGAGCCGAAGAATAAATGGGCTCTGAGAAGGCCGAAAGATAACATGGGATGGAAACGACCCAATAGAATAATGGGCCGTGAATGGGTATAAAGTGATACACTGTTCATTACGGGCCAGTTTCACCACGGGCCGCTAATAGGCCAAGAGTTACATAGGGCCTCATATGGGCCGAAAGACGTCATGGGCCATACATGGGCCAGAAGTGAAACGAGCTGGAATCATATTGGGTGGCCCAGATGATGCTACTGGCCCTAATTTAGATAGGGCGTAACGGGCCTTGGGTTAGCGGGCTGTAAATGGGCTATATGCGAACAGGCCGTTAACATGCTTTACATGGGCCGGCCCACCACCTTTTGACCAAGTCAAACGGGCTGGCCTTTTCACAGGAATGGGCCTCTGTTGGGTTGTGCCACGTGTCGATGTATCATAGGCACCTTCTGTCCAATGAGTGGATGACATCTGTCCCAACGATGAGCCGACACATGTTTCCTCCAGCCAATGATGATTTTACCCGTGGAAAATCCCCATTGGTCGGGGCTATTAACGGGTTATCGGATCCAAAACCCGACCCGATAGCTTAACGGCGTTCCGTTACGGTGGATGCCACATGTCGGTCACCCTTGACGAAAGCACTTCTGTGACGCGGGATTTATCGTCATGGAAGTGCACACTTCCGTGATGATAATTTTGGTAATGTCATGGAACACTTCTACGACAGCACATGTATGACTATCTTGATTCTGTCATAAAATCGTCATGGATGTACATGCATGACAGAAAATGCGACCTACTGTGACAAACACGTATCATCATGGAAGTGTATTTTTTGTAGTGTTGAAGACTTCGTCTCGTGTCCGGATGGGACTCTCCTTGGCGTGGAAGGCAAGCTAGGAAATACGGATATGTAGATCTCCTCCCTTGTAACTGACATTGTGTAACCCTTGCCCCCTCCGGTGTCTATATAAACCGGAGGTTTTAGTCTGTAGGACAACATACAATCATACCATAGGCTAGCTTCTAGGGTTTAGCCTCTACAATTTCATGGTAGATCAACTCTTGTAATACTCATATCATCAAGAACAATCAAGCAGGACGTAGGGTATTACCTCCATCAAGAGGGCCCGAACCTGGGTAAACATCGTGTCCCCTGCCTCCTGTTACCTTCCGCCTTAGACGCACAGTTCGGGACCCCCTACCCGAGATCCGCCGGTTTTGACACCGACAATACTTATGATGAAACTACTTCTATGCTTGATACTACTGTGCCACTTGGTGAATTTCTTGATGAACAACTTGTTAGGGTTAGAGAGAATGAAAATAATGAATCTGATAATATCGATGAAAGTGATGATGAAGACTCGCTTGTTATTCCTGAGGGTTATGTTTTTTAAAAAGAAGCTGCTCTAGCTATTTTATCTTGCAAAGATAGATACGAACTTAAGAGGTTATTAGCTAAATGGAATAAGCAATCTCTAAATGCTAGGATGAAACCTGACCCTACTTTTGCTACTTCACCTATCTGTGTTACTGATAAGGATTATGAATTCTCTGTTGATCCTGATATAATTACTTTGGTTGAATCTGATCCTTTTCATGGCTATGAATCTGAAACTGTTGTGGCACATCTTACTAAATTAAATGATATAGCTACCCTGTTCACTAATGATGAGAGAACTCGTTACTTTCATATCCTTAAAATATTTCCGTTCTCGTTAAAGGGTGATGCTAAGATATGGTTTAATTCTCTTGATCCTGGTTGTGTGCGTAGTCCCCGGGATATGATTTATTACTTCTGTGCTGAATATTTCCCTGCTCATAAGAAACAAGCTGCCTTAAGGGATATATATAATTTTGTGCAAATTGAAGAAGAGAGTCTCCCACAAGCTTGGGGGAGGCTTCTCAAGTTACTTAATGCTTTGCCTGATCATCCTCTTAAGAAAAATGAAATACTTGATATCTTTTATAATGGACTAACCAATACTTCCAGAGATTACCTGGATAGTTGTGCTGGTTCTGTTTTCAGGGAAAGAACACCGGATGAAGCTGAAATTCTATTGAATAATATGTTGACAAATGAAAATAATTGGACACTTCCTGAACCAACTCCTGAGCCTATTCCTAAACCAACTCCGAGGAAGAGGGGTGTTCTATTTCTCAGTCCTGAAGATATGCAAGAGGCAAAGAAATCTATGAAAGAAAAAGGTATTAAAGCTGAAGATGTTAAGAATTTACCTCCTATTGAA
Organism: Triticum dicoccoides; assembly: GCF_002162155.2. Lineage (NCBI taxonomy): Eukaryota > Viridiplantae > Streptophyta > Magnoliopsida > Poales > Poaceae > Triticum > Triticum dicoccoides. The sequence continues at coordinate 266,829,117 of NC_041388.1, forward strand.
GAAATACATGGTCTTAATTTACCGCCTGTTGAAGAAACATATGGTCTTAATCCAGTACCTATTGAAGAAACTCATGGTCTTGATAACCCGACACAGGTAGTAAAGGTAAATTCTTTCTATAGATATGATAAAGCTGAAATCCCATTTACTAAATTTGCTAGCCCATGCTTAGATGAGTTTGATAAATTTATGGCTAAGCAAGAAGACTTTAATGCTTATTTTGGTAGACAATTCAAATATGCTTGAACACTTGGGTGATTATATGGCTAATGTTAAAGGTGAACTTAAACTTATTAGTAAACATGCTTCTGTGGTTACCACTCAAGAAGAACAAGTACTTAAAGCTCAAAATGATTTGCTCAATGAATTGAATAGTAAGAATAATGATAATGTTGTTAGAGTGGCTACTAGAACTGGTAGAATGACTCAGGAACCTCTGTATCCTGAAGGACACCCTAAGAGAATTGAGCAAGATTCTTAGAGAAATAATGTGGATGCACCTAGTCCTTCTAATAGGAAGAAAAAGAAAAATGATAGGACTTTGCATGTTTCTAGTAAACCTATTACTGAAACACCTGAGAATCCAAATGATATTTCTATCTCTGATGCTGAAACACAATCTGGTAATGAACCTGAAACTAGTGATAATGTTAACGATAATGTTCATGATGATGCTCAACCTAGTAATGATAATGATATAGAAATTGAACCTGCTGTTGATCTTGATAACCCACAATCAAAGAATCAACGTTATGATAAGAAAGACTTTGTTGCTAGGAAACACGGTAAGGAAAGAGAGCCTTGGGTTCTGAAACCCATGCCTTTTCCTCCCAAACCATCCAAGAAAAAGGATGATGAGGATTTTGAGTGCTTTGCTGAAATGATTAGACCTATCTTTTTGCGTATGCCATTAACTGATATGCTCAAAATGAATCCTTATGCTAAGTATATGAAAGATATTGTTACAAATAAAAGGAAGATACCAGAAGCATAAATTTCCACCATGCTTGCTAATTATACTTTTAAGGGTGGAATACCAAAGAAACTTGGAGATCCAGGAGTACCCACTATACCATGCTCCATTAAAAGAAACTATGTTAAAACTGCTTTATGTGATCTTGGAGCCGGTGTTAGTGTTATGCCTCTCTCTTTATATTGTAGACTTGATTTGAATAAGTTGACACCTACTGAAATATCTTTGCAAATGGCTGATAAATCAACTGCTATACCTGTTGGTATTTGTGAGGATGTGCCTGTTGTAGTTGCAAACGTTACTATTTTAACGGACTTCGCTATTCTTGATATTCCCGAGGACGATAGTATGTCTATTATTCTTGGGAGACCCTTTTTGAATACTGCAGGGGCTGTTATTGATTGCACTAAAGGCAATGTCACTTTTCATGTTAATGGTAATGAACATACCGTACACTTTCCGAGGAAACAACCTCAAGTCCACAGTATCAATTCTATTGGAAAAATTCCATCGATTATTTTTGGAGGTTTTGAATTTCCTCTTCCTACTGTCAAGAAGAAATATGATATTCTTATTATTGGGGATGTGCATATCCCCATTGAGGTAACATAGTGTTATTTGAAATTTCTCCGGTTCCATGTTATTCAGAATGAGTTCGTTAACAAGACTTGATCAACCTTGTTAGTGGATTCCTTTTGATGAGCATGAGATGGATGAAACTAGAAGGCACAACCTTCTGTACCCCACCTTTACTTTCTGTTATTTATATTAAATAAAATAAAAATAATATTTTCTGTCTGTTATCTGAATTATCCGTGCAATATAAAAATACCCCAAAAATAAAAGTTCTCCAAATGCCCTGAAATTTAAATATGTTTTTTCTAGAATATTTGAGAATATTTGGTACTGAGAAAACAGTAGGAGGAGCTGGCACCTGGCCACGAGGGTCAGGGGCGCCCCCCTGCCTCGTGGGTCCATGGCGGCCCTCCTCCACTTATCCTTGCACCCACACACTCCTTATTCCTCCCACAAACACGAATATCCAGCTCAAACCCGAGTCCATGCTCATTTTGCTGCCATTTTCGATCTCCTTGCTCAAAGCACCTCTCACAAAACTGCTTGGGGAGATTGGTCCTTGGTATGTGACTCCTCCATTGGTCCAATTAGTTTTTGTTCTAGTGCTTTATTCATTGCAAATTTGTGTTGCCTAGGTGACCATGTTCTTGAGCTTGCATGTCAAATTTATATGGTTCCAAGTAGTTTTGATGCATGATATAGGCTCTAGGCACTTGTATGAGTAGTTGCTACCAATATTATTGGGTTTGGCTTACTTTTATTTTGAAGTTACTAAAAATTTCAGAATTTTTCAGAGGAAGAAATATGCTTAGGAAAATGTACCAAGGTGGTTCTTCAAGGAAGCAAGGACCCAGGCTTGCAATGCGTGATGCTGATGAAGAGCCACCAAGAGACGCTCCAGTGCGTCCTTGTGAATGGCCTTCGGTAAACTTTATGGATCGAGCGGGAATTAAGGAAGAATTTAACGCATATTTGCGTAACGCTGATCTTGTGAGCTTCAAGGAAGAAAAGTGCCGCCAGTACCACTATCTCACCAGTACCTTTGTGAGGAGGTTTGAATTTTCATATTCACGTAATCCTCCAACTGTCCTGTTTGATCTCTATGAAAAATCTTATTCAATGGACTTAGAGGATTTTACCACTGCTTGCAAACTTCCACAATTGGGTATTATCAGGGAACCTCGCAAATCTGAATTTAGGGATTTTCTCGCTAGTATAACTGTGGGAGAATCTAGAGATATAACACAAGCTACCATAGGGAGCATTCACTTTCCTGCTATACATTATTTTGCTCTCTTCATAGGTAGGTGCATAAATGGTAAAGATGAAACATGTCATATGTGTGTCCCTGACCTCAGTATTCTTAGGAGTTTTGTGTTAGGAGATAAATCTTATAATTTGGGAGCCATTGTTGCACGTAGGTTGCATCTTAATAGATTTAATGAAGATTTCTTTGGTGGAATTTATGCAACCCGCTTAGCTGATTTTCTCGGTGTGACCATATGCGAGGATGATATTGAATTGCCTCCTGCTTACCTAGACTTTAATGCTATGGTTCACCACCAATTTGTTGAGAGGAATGAATCACCTCTCCAGCATCACTTAATCTTTGACAGAGGTTGTGCTATCCGTATTACTCTCCCTGCTCCTGCCTTCTTTGATTATCAGGCAAAAAGGAAGATATGTTATTACCAGAGAGGAGGCAGATGAGTACAAGAGGAGGGCGGAGGCCGCTCGTCGCCACGCTGCAGCTCAGGAGGCGATAGTCGTTGCATCTCAGTACGACCCCAACTATTATTATGGATATCCGCTAGGCCAACCGTGGCCATAGACCAACTTAGGCCAAAAGCCTAAGCTTGGGGGAGTACGTATTTCTCACCGACATTATATTCATGTTCACACACTCATTGCTAGATGTCGGTGCTCATACTTTTTCATTATATCATCCATGCTAGTTTATTTTCCTTTTTATACTTTCTTCTTGTGTGTTTAATAAACCTTAAGAAAAACCAAAAAAATAGTTGTAGCTTTTAATTAGTTTACTTTCCATGCTTGTAGTAGTAATTAAAAATAAAACCCAAAAAGATTCCATTCTTCTTTTGCTTGTTGGGAGCTTTCCCGTGTAAATATTTTTATTTCTTTTCTTTTCTTTGGGTGTCGATAGGAGAAGACCATAACTAAATTGTTGAGGTGGCTCTTATATGCATTATTGTTGATCTGACAAAAGAGCCCATATTGCCTTGTCTTCTCCTGTTTATTGAATGCTTACAGATTCCAACTTAGCCCAATGCACGTGCACTATTATTATTATCCACATCATTCGGTCGTGCAAGTGAAAGGCAATTATGACGATATATGATGGACTGACTGAGATGAGAAAAGCTGGTATGAACTCGACCTCTCTTGTTTTTGTAAATATGATTAGTTCATCGTTCCTGATTCAGCCTATTATGAATAAACATGTTTGCAATGACAACTAGAGATCATAGTTTCTTGTGCCATGCTTGATTAGCTAGGAGCTTATAATGGTTTACCTTGCATGCCAACATGCTATTAAAATGGCTGTGATGTGGTACGATAGGGTGGTATCCTCCTGAGGGAGTCCTGGACTAGGGGGTCTCCGGACAGCTGGACTATATGCTTTGACCGGACTCTTGGACTATGAAGATACAAGATTGAAGACTTCGTATTGTGTCCGGATGGGACTCTCCTTGGCGTGGAAGGCAAGCTAGGCAATACGGATATGTAGATCTCCTCCCTTGTAACTGAATCTATGTAACCCTAGCCCCCTCCGGTGTCTATATAAACTGGAGGGTTTAGTCCGTAGGACAATATACAATCATACCATAGGCTAGCTTCTAGGGTTTAGCCTCTATGATCTCGTGGTAGATCAACTCTTGTAATACTCATATCATCAAGAACAATCAAGCAGGACGTAGGGTATTACCTCCATCAAGAGGGCCCGAACCTGGGTAAACATCGTGTCCCCTGCCTCCTGTTACCATCCGCCTTAAACGCACAGTTTGGGACCCCCTACCCGAGATCCGCCGGTTTTGACACCGACATTGGTGCTTTCATTGAGAGTTCCACTATGCTGTCCCCGTAAGGCTTGATGGCTCTTTCGATCATCGGTAGCGATGCGGTCCAGGGTGAGGTTTTCCTCCCCGGACAGATCTTCGTATTCGGCGGCTTCGCACTGCGGGCCAATTCACTTGGCCATCTGGAGCAGATCGAGAGCTACGCCCCTGGCCGTCAGGTCAGGTTCGGAAACTTAAACTACACTGCCGACATCCGCGGAGACTTGATCTTCGACGGATTCGGGCCCATGTCAGGTGCGCCACACAATCACGACGAGCATGACGTAACTCTATCGTCGGATAGTGTTCGGGAGATCGCATCTGCAACTACTCTGGCCTTCAATCTGGAGCAAATTGCGCCATCCGGGGACGGAGGGATAGACCCCGCCATGGGGGCCACATTCTCAGTGGCGATGGAGCCGGATACTGACTTCACCACTTACGAGAGTCGTGTCGCCGAACCACTGGATTCGTCTCCGGCCACGGACTCCGAGCCGCCTGCATCCGTGCCTAGCGAATCCGACTGGGCGCCGATCATTGAGTTCACCTCCGCGGATATCTTTCAGCACTCGCCTTTCGGCGATGTGCTAAATTCATTAAAGTCTCTCTCCTTGTCAGGAGAACCTTGGCCGAACTATGTCCGGCTAGAATGGGATGCGGACGACGAAGAAATTCACTACCCACCCACCACCCACTTAGTAGCCACTGTCGGCGACTTAACCGACATGCTCGACTTCGACTCCAAAGACATCGACGGCATGGACGAAGATGCAGGAGACGAACAGGAACCAGCACCCACAAGGCGCCGGAGAGTCACTTCATCACATGACATATACATGGTGGATACACCCAAAGAAGGCAATGGCGAAGAGACAGCGGAGGATGGCCCCTCCAAGAAGCAATCCAAGCGTCGACGTCAGCGGCACCGCTCTAAGTCCCGCCATAGCCAAAACAGCGATAACAATGCAAGAGAAAACAACACTCCGGTCGACTCTAGAGGAAACGACGACCACATTGCCCCGGCGGCAGAGCACGATGAAGCTGCAAGCGGCGAACATAGTACGGATCCGCCGTTCGAACACGGCGACGCCGAGGATAAACCTCATCAAACCCCCTCTCGGGAGGAAAATAGCCCGGACGAAGATGCACACATCATCCTGGAAACACACTTAAAGCAAGAGAACCTCCGCAGAAGGCTTATTGCCACAGCGAGGAGTCTGAAGAAGCAGAAGCAAAGGCTTAAGGCCGCACAAAATACACTCAACAACAGGCGGAACAAAGTGCTCGACAACAAAGCAAAGTACGGTGGAAGTTACCACACAAAGAGCTATCCAAAGCGCAAGCTACTACCTGAATTTGATGATGAGGCCTTAGAGGCCACACAGCCAAAAACTGAAACGGCCAACCGACTGGATCCACCACCTTGTGACCGCGATAGAGCGGCTAACAAAGTCGCACATAAGTCAACACACAATCTACGTGAGGACTTGCGCCAAAAGTCCGGTATGACTAGATCCATCTATGGATCTAGGAAGCGCGCTCCGGCACAAAACCAAAACCGAATACTACAACCGTCCGAACACCGTGGCACATCCCAGTAAAGGGGTGCCGCACACCCCTATGTTTCACCGATGAGGTGCTAGACCACGGATTCCCCAAAGGATTCAAGCCAGTGAACATAGAGGCGTAAGACGGGACCACAGACCCCGGGGTCTGGATAGAGGACTTTATCCTCCATATCCATATGGCTCGCGGAGACAATCTCCATGCCATCAAATACTTGCCCCTCAAGCTTAAAGGACCAGCTCGGCACTGGCTGAAAAGCCTCCCCGAAAGCTCAATTGGAAGTTGGGAGGAGCTCGAGGACGCTTTTCGGGCTAATTTTCAAGGGACCTATGTCCGACCTCCGGATGCAGATGATTCAAGCCATATAATTCAACAACCCAGAGAGTCCGCCCGAAAGCTCTGGAACAGGTTTCTCACTAAGAAGAACCAAATCGTCGACTGTCCGAACGCCGAAGCATTAGTAGCTTTCAAACACAGCGTCCAAGATGAATGGCTTGCCATACACCTCGGCCAAGAAAAACCGAGAACAATGGCAGCCCTAACAAGTCTCATGACCCGCTTTTGAGCGGGCGAAGATAGCTGGTTAGCCCGCAGTAGCACTAGCGACCCAAGAACATCCGAAGTCAGGGATGGCAATCGAAAACCACGACACAACAAAAATAAGCATCGAAATAAAGAAGACAGCCCAGATAATACGGCGGTCAACGCCGGATTCAGGGGCTCTCGACCAGGTCAGCGGAAAAAGCCTTTCAAAGGCAGCAGAGATAGACCGTCTGGCCTAAACAAGATTCTTGACAAACTATGTCAGATTCATGGCACCCCGATAAACCTGCAAATCACACCCATAGAGAATGTTGGATCTTCAAGCAGGCCGGCAAACTAAACGCCGAACACAAGGGGGGAGACACCAAGCAAAGACGAGGATGAGCCTCGCCAGCAAAGCACTGGAGGACAGAAAAAATTCCCACCAGAGGTCAAAACAGTAAACATGATCCATGTGAGGAAGAGGAGAAGCAAATATGCACTCCGAGACACACGCGCCATAGAGCCCGTCACCCCCAGGTTCAGCGCCTGGTTGGCCTGCCCGATCACTTTTGATCGCGGGGATCACACGACAAGCATCCGACACGAAGGATTGGCTGCCTTGGTGTTAGACCCAATAATAAACGGATACCATGTCACACGAGTCCTCATGGACGGCGGCAGTGGCCCAAATCTGATATATCAAGACACAATCCGCAAAATGGGGATAGACCCGACAAAAATCAGCCGCAGTAATACTACCTTCAAGGGAGTAATACCAGGCCAAGAGGCCTGTTGTACGGGCTCTCTATTGCTAGACGTTGTATTCAGTTCTTTCGACAACTTCCGAAGCGAAAAGCTAACTTTCTACATTGCTTCATTCTGAAGTGGCTATCAAGCACTACTCGGAAGAGCGGCTTTCGCTCGTTTTAATGCAGTACCGCATTACGCTTCTCTCAAGCTTAAGATGCCCGGTCCACGTGGCACCATCACCGTTAGTGGAAATATTGAATGTTCTCTACGCGTGGAAGAATGTGCGGCGGCTTTAACAGCCGAGCACTAGACGGCCTCAGCAACCAGAATAAACGACAGGTCGTCAAGACCACGGACACGGTTAGATGAGTCCGGCGCATCACTACAAATACATGCGATTGGTTTGATGGTTAAACCCTCATAAACGGTACCAGGGGCTTCCCGCGTGTAATCAGGGCTAGCTCGGCTCAACCTGACTTGTCTTGAATTTTAACGGTTTATTGATAATAACCAATTTTTTGGCACGACAACTTTCACCTAAGTTCTTCTCTTTTACAGATGACAATCGTGCTACACCCGTCCGGGACACGGCACAACGGAGACACAGGCGCAGACGTGCAGCAGGGACCCGCTCAAAGGTTTCTTTTCAGATTAAGACCCTGCGTAAACCTTTCTTACTGTCTCTTGTTGTTCACATCCTCCGGATACTCAATACAACCGAGAAGGATACTGACATTCTTGGCATGTGGCCACGTCAGGATATTGCACATACCTGGACACTCGGGGTTTATTATTAAGGGCACTGTTCAGCCCGGCATATGTTATAAAGACCGAATACCTTAGGGAGTGTTCGGCGTCGCGAGTTTGGCCTTATATGCATCAGCTCCAAATCATGTCTTTGGTCAAATGTTGGGTTTGCCCGGCTCCCATGTTTTGGAACCTTACGTTCCGCTATATCGGCTAAGGTAGCACTGGGAGAACTACTGCGATTGTGCCCTGGTTCATCCGGATGAGGACCTCAGTAGAGAGAGCCGAAAACTGACTGTCATGATAAAGCGCGAGACTGGTCAGCCACTCAATGACTCAACGGAATCTTCTGGATTCCTCCACATTAATGAAGGGCCGTTTCCCGATCATGTACGTACGCGCCCCGTATTTGGACGAGCGCAGAAGTACTAGGGGCTATATAGTAGCCCCACCGTCAAACTCCTATGGCTAAGTGAAAGTGTTAAAGCAATATAGTCTGATTGCCTCATTCGCTACGCTACCACCTTCTTAATGGACCAAGACGTTGGATCAAGTGTGAATACATGTTTTTTGCGAACACCCACGCACGCATTATATGCGTGGGGGTGGAAGCCGACGATTGCAAACTTTCAGATTATATACATATCTACATAAACGGCCGCACAGGAGGCATCATAATACTTTCAGGCAAAAGTATAAATATAGCCTTCATAATTCAATAAAATATTGTTTTTACAATGGGAATACATGTCACTAGAACATAATATTCTTCGAGCACTGCGCCTCTATCGAACGAGCGCCTTCAAGAACCTCTTCAAAGTAGTGCTCGGCAGCTACTCGGCCCACGGCCGAACCCTGTGTTGCAATAGCGGTGGCCTCCATATCTGCCCAGTATGTTTTGACACGGGCAAGTGCCATCCGCGCACCCTCTATGCACGCCGACCTCTTCATAGCGTCGATGTGCGGCACAGCGCCAAGGAATTGCTGCACTAAACTAAAGTAACTATTCGGCCTTTGCCCTCCCGGCCACAGATGATCTACAACAGACCTCATGGAAAGTCCGGACAACCTATGGAGCTCGGCCCACTCGGCCATTCGCTCATTCAACGGCAACAGACGCACTGGAGCATGGAACTGTGACCAGAACAACTTCTCCACTTCACGATCTTTTTGATCCTTGAAGTACTCAGCCGCATTAGCAACACTTGCTGCCAAATCCACGTATGAGTCCGCAGAACTCCATAGTTGATCAAGAGGTGCATACTTCGGATCTCCGAACTTATTCCGCAACAAAAAGGGCTTCCCAGCTGCGATATCTCTAGCTTGATGCAGCTCCTCCTTTGTCGCTCATATTTTGGAGCGGGCTTCCTTGGCTGCTACCATGGCCTTCTCCAGGTCCGTCGCCTTCGCACGGTTTTCTTCTTAAAGAAGCTGGTAACGGTCGGCGGCATCTTTCAACTCAACGGCCATCTTGGCCATTCTTTCCTTGTTTTGGAAATGTGCGGCCTGTTCGGCCCTCAGCTCTTCGACTGCCTTTAGAGCGGCCGCATCGCTATTTCTGGCTTGCTCCTTGGCTCGGGCAAGTTCCGCCCGAAGGGTCTCCACGGTGGCAGCTCCATCTGCAGTCACAACATATTAAAGATACTGGCATCATGCTCCTCTTACTATGTGTTGATCACCGGAGAAATCACTTACCCTGTGCCTCGTCAAGCCGCTTGTTGACAAGCACGATGTCGGCATCTGTCGCATCAAGTTGCCGCTTTAGCTCGGCAAACTCATCAGTCTGGCTAGCCACCAGAGCTTCAGCCACCTGCACATAAAGGCGGTCTGGTTATTACCTGGGACTATGATCCTCTGTTTGCCGCTGTTTTCGATGACAACCAAAGTCTCAGGGGCTACTATCTGCATAGGGCACACCTAACGTGTGAGATACTGTCAAAAACATACACTATTTCACGTACCTCAAAGCCTTTCAGCAAACTCATAAAAGCTTCATGCAATCCGCTTTCAGCGGATGAAATCCTTTCAATTACCGTACCCATTAGCGCACGATGCGCTTCTAAGATGGCCTCTTGCTTCAGAAGACCCTTCAGTGCGTCCGACTGCACACTGTACGGTTCCGACTCTTTCTGTTGCTCTCTTTAGGAGCCGAATACTGAGGACTCCGGGTAGCCAAAGGATTACCCTCTGGCCTTGGTGGATCAGGAGAGACCCTCCACGACGACACTTCAGGGTCGCCTGCCTCATGAGGCGGGGTGGCAGGGGAGGCGTTTCTCTCTCCATCGTCTCCGGAAGAAGATCCCCCGAAGACGAACTCTGTCAAGAAGGGATACGATCCGAACTACAAGATATAAGCTTCGGTTATTGTCTCCAGAAGTAAGGTAGAACACTTTCACTATTAAAGTAATTTTTGATTACTTACAGCTCGGTAGAGGGATGATCCCAATGCGGACATTGTGCGGCAAGAATACCCTCTGAAGCAGGACCCTCTGGCGAGGATTTCTTCCCCCGTTTGGAAGCCTTTGTTTCCGGATCTTCAGAGGTGGTCCTCTTCCTTCCTCGGGGAGAGGGAATGTCAGATTCTTCTCCCTGGTTATCCTCCTTCGCGGAGGTGCTAATTCCCCCGCCTGCGGCCTATTTATTCCCCCCTTCATCTTCCTTTGAGGGCACCTGATAAGGCGCCAACTCGAGCATTCTGTCCAGTACTGGATTGGCCAAGCCTTCGGGAAGGGGGGCCAAACACCTGATCATCTTCGCCTTTGTTATCCAGTCCTGGTCAAAGAGCGACTTTTCAAAATGATGTGATGATAAAAAAAGAACAGCGTGTTCGGCCATGGGATTACTTACTTGGGTAGCAGGGCGGTTGCGGCTCAGACCCGCATCCTCGGTGGTATCCGGACACTCTATTTGGGGTCCGAAGAACAATTTGTACATCTCCTCGAGCGTCATGCCGAGGAAGTGCTGGATGGTTCGCGGTCCTTCCGGGTTGAATTCCCACATACGGAGGGGTCGACGTTTGCAAGGCTGGACTTGATGAACTAGCATAACTTGCATTACCATAACCAGGCTGAAGTCTCTCTCAAAGAGATCTCGGATGCGGCTCTGCAATATCGGCACATCCTTTGTTGGACCCCAGATCAGCCCCCTGCTGATCCATGATGTCAGTTGTGGTGGGGGGCCCGAGCGAAAGGCAGGGGCGGCTACCCACTTGGCACTTTGGGGAGCTGTTATATAAAACCACTCCCGCTGCCACAAACTGGACACCTCTGGGAAGGAACCCTCTGGCCATGGAGCATCAGCGCTTTTGCTTATTACAACACCTCCGCACTCTGCGTGTCGCCCCTCGATCATCTTCGGCTTCACATTGAAGGTCTTGAGCCACAGGCCGAAGTGAGGGGTAATGCGGAGGAAGGCCTCACATACGACGATGAACGACGAGATGTGAAGGACGGAATCCGGGACCAGATCATGAAAATCCAGCCCATAATAGAACATGAGCCCCCTAACAAAGGGATTCAGAGCGAGGCCTAGTCCTCGGAGGAAGTGAGAGATGAACACAACACTCTCGTTGGGTTCGGGAGTGGGGATGACCTGCCCTCGAGCAGGCAGTCTGTGTGAAATTTCGGCGGTCAGATATCTGGCCTCTCTCAGCTTCTTGATGTCCTCCTCTGTGACAGAGGAAGGCATCCACCGACCTTGGAGGTTGGATCCGGACATGGTTGAAGGTCCGAAGCGCCTGACCTGAGCCTGGGGTGTTGGAACTCGAGGCGGGGGAAGGATTCGATTGAGCACGAGAGGAAAAAAGGACAGGTCTTGGCCTCTTTATAAAGAGGGTGAATTTCAAGCGTCCTCCTCGCGGCCATTTTGGACTCGCCTAAAATCGAGGAGTCATACCAACGGGCACGACTGGGTTACCCACATCCGTATTGATGAGAATCCCATAATAAGGGGGACACGATCTCTGCTTCGACAAGACGTGTCAAGAAAACCGCCTCGCAATATGTGCAGGGCTGGCTGGGAAAACGGTTCGGATAAGGACCGGGTCATGACATGACGTCATGCTGTCAAAATGCGTCAGCAGATTAAAATTGTGGAAATATTATTCTCTCTACGGTGTTATGTGGAACTTGTTTTGCAGAGCCGGACGCTATCCTTGTGTTCAAAATCTTCCATGGAGTATTCGGAGGAGGAACCCGCCTTGCAATGTCGAAGACACCTGCGCGCCGGACTCATCGTCATTGAAGCCTAGTTCAGGGGCTACTGAGGGAGTCCTGGATTAGGGGGTCTCCGGACAACCGGACTATATCCTTTGGCCGGACTGTTGGATTATGAAGATACAAGATTGAAGACTTCGTCCCGTGTCCGGATGGGACTCTCCTTGGCGTGGAAGGCAAGCTAGGCAATACGGATATGTAGATCTCCTCCCTTGTAACTGACTCTGTGTAACCCTAACCCCCTCCGGTGTCTATATAAACCGGAGGGTTTAGTCCGTAGGACAATATACAATCATACCATAGGCTAGCTTCTAGGGTTTAGCCTCTACGATCTCGTGGTACATCAACTCTTGTAGTACTCATATCATCAAGAACAATCAAGCAGGACGTAGGGTATTACCTCCATCAAGAGGGCCCGAACCTAGGTAAACATCGTGTCCCCTGCCTCTTGTTACCATCCACCTTAGACGCACAGTTCGGGACCCCCTACCCGAGATCCGCCGCTTTTGACACCGACACCTCTTCTGAATGATTTAAGTGACTTGACTTGGCACATGTTCACGCATGTAGTTTAAACAAAATCAACATAGCCTTCACGATATTTATGTTCATGGTGGATTATATCCTACTCATGCTTGCATTCGGTGTTGATTAATTTTAATGCATGTTCATGACTGTTGTCGGTCTCTAGCTGGTCGCTTCCCAGTCTTTTGCTAGCCTTCACCTGTACTAAGCGGGAATACTGCTTGTGCATCCAATCCCATAAACCCCAAAGTTATTCCACATGAGTCCACTATACCTTCCTATATGTGGTATCTACCTGCCGTTCCAAGTAAATTTGTATGTGCCAAACTCTAAACCTTCAAATAAATATCCTGTTTTGTATGCTCAAATAGCTCATGTATCAACTAGGGATGTCCGTATCTTCCATGTTAGGCGGGTTATTCTCAAGAGGAGTGGACTCCGCTCCTCACTCATGAGAAAGTGGCTAGTCACCGGGATGCCCAGTCCCATGCTTTATGCAAACTAAATCAAAATAATTGCAAACAAAACTCCCCCTGGGACTCTTGTTAGTTGGAGGCACTCATTGTGTCGAGCAAGCCATGGATTGATGCTTGTTGGTGGAGGGGGAGTATAAACTTTACCATTCTGTTTGGGAACCGCCTATAATGTGTGTCGCATGGAAGATATCGCTATCTCTTGGTTGTTATGTTGACAATGAAAGTATACCGCTCAAAATATTATTCACCTCTATTTCAAAACCGAGCTCTGGCACCTCTACAAATCCCTGCCTCCCTCTGCGAAGGGCCTATTTATTTACTTTTATGCTGAGTCATCATCCTCTTATTAAAAAAGCACCAGTTGGAGAGCACCGCTGTCATTTGCATTCATTACTGTTAGTTTACATTGAGTATGACTTGACTGGATCTCTTTTACCATGAATTACAATGTCTAGTCAGTTCTTGATCTTTAAAGGTGCCCTGCATTTATGTTTTGCAGTCTCAGAAAGGGCTAGCGAGATACCATCTTGTTATATCATATTATGATTATTTTGAGAAAGTGTTGTCATCCGAGATTTATTATTATTGCTCGCTAGTTGATTATGCCATTGATATGAGTAAACATGAGACCTATGCGTTATTGTGAATATGGTTAGTTCATAATCTTTGCTGAAAACTTGAATGCTGGCTTTACATATTTACAACAACAAGAGCAAACAGAGTTTGTAAAAGGTTTTCTTTATCACTTTCAGTTTATCAACTGAATTGCTTGAGGACAAGCAAAGGTTTAAGCTTGGGGAGTTGATACGTCTCTGTCGTATCTACTTTTCCAAACACTTTTGCCCTTGTTTTGGACTCTAACTTGCATAATTTGAATGGAACTAACCCGGACTGACGCTGTTTTCAGCAGAATTGCTATGGTGTTATTTATGTGCAGAAACAAAAGTTCTCGGGATGACCTGAAACTTCACGGAACATCTATTCAGAAAATATAAAAAAACCTTGGAAAAGATGAAGACCAGGGGGCCCACCACCTGTCCACGAGGGTGGGGGCGCACCTGCCCCCCTAGGGCGCGCCCCCTACCTGGTGGGCCCCCTGGAGCTCCTCCGACCTCAACTCCAACTCTATATATTTGCTTTCGGGGAGAAAAAAATCAGAGAGAAGAATTCATCGTGTTTTATGATACGGAGCCGCCACCAAGCCCTAAAACCTCTCGAGAGGGCTGATCTGGAGTCCGTTCGGGGCTCCAAAGAGGGGAATCCGTCGCCATCGTCATCATCAACCATCCTCCATCACCAATTTCATGATGCTCACCGCCGTGCGTGAGTAATTCCATCATAGGCTTGCTGGACGGTGATGGCTTGGATGAGATCTATCATGTAATCGAGTTAGTTTTGTTACGGTTTGATCCCTAGTATCCACTATGTTCTGAGATTGATGTTGCTATGACTTTGCTATGCTTAATGCTTGTCACTAGGGCCCGAGTGCCATGATTTCAGATCTGAACCTATTATGTTTTCATCAATATATGAGAGTTCTTGATCCTATCTTGCAAGTCTATAGTCACCTATTATGTGTTATGATCTGTTAACCACGAAGTGACAATAATCGGGATACTTACCGGTGATGACGGTAGTTTGAGGAGTTCATGTATTCACTATGTGCTAATGCTTTGTTCCCTACTCTATTAAAAGGAGGCCTTAATATCCCTTAGTTTCCATTAGGACCCCGCTGCCACGGGAGGGTAGGTCAAAAGATGTCATGCAAGTTCTTTTCCATAAGAACGTATGACTATATTCGGAATACATGCCTACATTACATTGATGAACTGGAGCTAATTCTGTGGCACCCTAGGTTATGACTGTTACATGATGAACCGCATCCGGCATAATTCTCCATCACTGATCCATTGCCTACGAGCTTTCCATATATTGTTCTTCGCTTATTTACTTTTCCGTTGCTATTGCTATCATCACTACAAAATACCAAAAACATTACTTTTGCTACTGTTACCTTTTGCTACCGTTACCACTACTATCATATTACTTTGCTACTAAACACTTTGCTGCAGATACTAAGTTTCCAGGTGTGGTTGAATTGACAACTCAACTGCTAATACTTGAGAATATTCTTTGGCTCCCCTTGTGTCAAATCAATAAATTTGGGTTGAATACTCTACCCTCGAAAACTGTTGCGATCCCCTATACTTGTGGGTTATCACCTTTCCCCTCTCCCACTCCTTCCCCCCGCCCCTCCTAGTGGGACTAGGAAAGGGGAGTCCTACTCCCACTAGGAGGAGGACTCCTCCTCCTAGCGCGCCCTGCTAGGGCCGCCCGGCCTCCCCGTTGCTCCTTTATATATGGGGGTAGGGGCACCCCAAGACACACAAGTTGATCAGTTGATCTTTTACCCGTGTGTGGTGCCCCCCTCCACCATAATCCACCTCGGTCATATCGCAGCGGTGCTTAGACGAAGCTCTGCATTGGTAGCATCATCATCACTCGAAGCTCTGCTAGATCAGAGTTAGTAAGACGTCACCGAGCTGGACGTATGCTGAACTCGGAGGTGCCGTACATTCGGTACTTGGATCGTTCGGATCGTGAAGATGTATGACTACATCAACCGCATTCTCATAACGCTTCCGCTTACGGTCTACGAGGGTACGTGGACGACACTCTCCCCTCTCGTTGCTATGCATCAGCATGATCTTGCGTGTGCGTATGAATTTTTTTGAAATTACTGTGTTCCCCAACAGTTACACCCACAGCCCCTGCTGCTATACATACTGGACCAATTACTAGAGCTCACGCACGCCAGTTGAATTACCAGGTACTTTTGTTTCTTGATAACGATTCTAATGTTCATGAGAATATGATGCTGCCTAAATTGGATACATTTGTTTTGCTTACAAATGAAGGGCATAGCTTGGACAAGACAGACGAACCTTGGAGCAAGTTCAAGCATGGAGATGATGGCATGCACAAGGGGAACAAGAACAGAGTTACAAGTGATGATTCCAGGACTTTGAAGCCACCATAATGAGTGCATGAAGCCTTGGACGAAATATACAAGATGCCACTTCATAATTTCATCCATAGGCTATTCTAGGTGTTGCTTCACCTTATTTTTGGGCCAGGCCCATGTAATTTTAAAATACTTGATTATAGGCTGTTTTTATAGTGTGTATGTGTGGAGAAACAAGAGTTAGGGTTGGTTTCGGACTCCTCCTCCAAGGGCCACGAAATTCCCCCCTCTCTCCTCCATATATACAGCCCTTAGGGCATCGTTTAGACTTTGGGTTTTGTTTAGATTAGAAGTTCACCATAGCTACTACTTTGCGTACATCGTTTGTGTTCAACGACCAGACAAAGGCGTCACAGAACCCCACCTTCATTAATAAAGCTTTCCTCATATATTCGCAATATCCAGATTGCAATCTCAGTTTCTTGCTTGTTCTTTGTTTGCTCGTAGGAAACAGACCCTTGTGGTCAGGTTGATCGTGCTCCGGCGTGGTCAATAACCCCTTGGAAGTTGGTTTAGCGATTGTTAAGGTGCCCACGTCTCGCACATTCGTAGTCGGATCGTCAAGGTTGAATCCCACAAAAAACGATATCCACCATCTCATCGAAACATCGGGACACCTTAGCCTCCATCAAGTGGGATCAGATTTCCAGGTTGGTCGGTGAGATTTTACAGTTTCTCGTAGTTTAGATCGAGTCTGTTATTCATACCTACAGTCCACGAAAAAGCCACAAAAAAATTAGGGTTAGTTCATCATATCCGAACCAATCTGAGCCTTTGCATAATATTTTAAGGGTTATTGCTTTGTTGAATTTGCGGTTGCATCTCGTGTCTAGTTGCTGGTCTTAGAGTCTAGTCTTTTAGAGTTTCGAGTTCCGGTCATAAGTTGTCACGCCACCGCCGCACCATCATCATCACCCCTACCATATACCACCACCGCTTATCCGCCACCGATCTGTGTCCATACACCACCACCAATCCGTATATATACCACCACCGATCCGTATCCATATACCACCACCGCTACCACCATCGCTGCCATATACCATCACCGCTGCCATATCCTACCACTATATATCCAACACCAATCCGAGTTCCTTTCATATTAGGTTTTTTTCCGAGATCCATCTAATTTTCAATTCGTGTTTCCTCACCTAAGTAGGTTTTAAAAAAAGAGTCTGGAGACCCCCGGGCAGTTTTTAGGCCAAAATTTTCGCAGGCAAATATATTTTTTCCCTATCCTATTTTTAGGCTTTTCTGAGTCTTTTGAGCCACGTGCCATCATAAAGATTTTTTGTCGCACTTTTTCATCGCCGCTGCCCTGATTTCCGAAAAGTAATAGTCAAAAAAAATCCTGCCATCATGTCATTTTGACCTAGGAAGAGTTTTGAGACACTCGCCATTATAGTGATTTTTCGCAAAAAAAAGAGGAGCGCAAAAAAACGAGCGGCAAAAAAATACAGAGCAAAAAAAATTCTAGTGTGTGCTTTTCCCTTGTTTACGTGCCGCGTCGTGATTTTGTTCGTGTTTGGGCTCGCGTCTCCAATACGGTCTAGCCTAGGACCAGCATAGTACCGTCGTTGAGTGTTTATTCAACTTTGCATCTCTGAATTGATTATTGCTGACCCTTTTTGCTACCATATTCTAAGCCTTCCTAGCTCCACATACATCTACGTCGTGCGTTTGACTCTCCCTAGTAATCGCTCCATCCAAGCTTTAAGAGTTTTGACTACAACGGTTGCCGCTCACCGCCTGCTGCTGGGTAAGAACTGGTAAGAATTTGATATTTGCTTGATGGATTTGTGACACCCACCACCACCACTTGTTAGTAGTCTGTAGGATCATATTCTTGTGTGTTTCTATTGCTTCTAACCATGGCAGGATCACAAGACGACGAGATTGACTGGGAGAACTTGACGAACAAGGAGCTTCATGATAAGTTTTAGCAAATGATGAGTGGAAAGGTGCAAGATGTGCTAAACAGATTTGAAGAGGCCATGGAGAAGATAGATGGCATGGCGAAGATGTTCGAAATAAAGCTCGATAACAAGTTTACTAAATTGCTTGCACATTTTCCACCACCACCACCGGCTGCACCTGTCGCACCTCTACAACAACAACAACAACAACAACAACAACAACAACAACAACAACAACAACAACGCCTTCCAAATCAAGTGGGACGAGCACTGTGCGTTCCCATAGAGCCTGGTCAAAATTTTGGTGCCGTTGTTGATGCTTCTGTAGCTGCTGCTGCTACTGCAGAGGTGGAGGACCATTACGAGGATGAGGTTGATCAAAATCAGAACTATGTGCAACCACCAGCATCACCACCACCAGGTCGTCCTCATGCATATCATCGCAACGGTAGGGCTGCACCACCACCTGAGGTACGAGATCATGACCATCTTCCTAAACTAAAATTGAATATTTCACCATTTGAGGGTAGATATGTTCTTGATATATATCTTACTTGGGAGTTAGAAACTGAACAACGTTTTACATGTTTACAATATCCTGAGGAGTGACGTGTTCCTCCTGCTGTTTGTGCTTTCACTAGTTTTGCATGTGTTTGGTGGTCTGAACATTGTAGATTATATCCTATTCCGGCTACTTGTGCTACTTTGAAAAATGTTATGCATGCTCGCTGGGTTCCACCATATTATCAACGTGAATTGCTTCAAAAATTGCAGCGTTTGAGACAAGGAAAAAATTCTATAGAAGAATATTATCAGGAATTACAAACTGGTATGATTCGATGTGGTATTGTTGAGGATAATGAAGTTATGCTTGCACGTTTTGTGGATGGATTAAATAAAGAGATTCAGACCATTCTAGAGTATAAGGAATATAATAATATCACTCGTTTATTCCATCTTGCTTGCAAAACTGAACGTGAAGTGCAGGATCGACAGGAATTGGCGCGAACTAACTTTTCTGCAAGTCGACCTTCATCATGAAGACCGCGTGCATCCTCTACTTCCACACGTTCTGCTGCACCGGTGCCTCTGTCAGCTGCCACCGCCAACCATGATACAAGAAAGCAGGCACAACCACCACTATCTGCCAAGAGCACACCTGCTGGACCTGCACATAGCTCTTCTTCGTCCATGGCATCAATAGGGCAAACACATGATACTATTTGTCGTTGTTACAAGGGTGGAGGTCATTATGCAAGACAATGCCCATCTAAGCGTGTGATGATTGTTACTGAGGATGGTGGGTATGAGTCCGCTAGTGAATATGATGAGGAGACTTTGGCTCTTCTTACAAGTGAAGAACACGGTGGAGATGATTTTGATCATCAGACGCAATACATGGCTGCTGAAGATGCTGACAAGTATGAATGTTTAGTTGCTCAACGTGTTTTGAGTGTGCGGGTTACACAAGCTGAGCAAAATTAGAGGCATAATTTGTTCCATACAAAGGGAGTTGTGAAGGAACGTTTTGTTCGCGTCATCATAGATGGAGGGAGCTGCAACAACTTGGCTAGCATGGAGATGGTGGAGAAGCTATCTCTCACCACAAGACCACATCCACATCCTTACTACATCCAATGATTCAATAACAGTGGCAAGGTTAAGGTAACACGTACTGTTCGTGTGCATTTTAGTATCTCTACATATGCTGATTTTGTTGATTGTGATGTGGTACCCATGCAAGCATGTTCCTTATTACTTGGCAGACCATGGAAATTTGATAAAAATCAATACACCATGGTAGAAACAATCAGTATACTCTTGTTCATAAGGACAAAAAATTTACTTTGCTTCATATGACTCCTGATTCCATTTTGAAAGATGATATTAATAGAGCTAATAAAGCAAAAACAGGAGAAACATAAGAGTGAAAATCAGATTGTGGAAAAAGAATTTGAGCAACAAATGAAACCTAATAATAAACCATCTAGTGTTGCTTCTGAAATTAAATTGAAAAGTGCATGTTTACTTGCCACCAAATCTAATATTGATGATCTAGATTTTAGCAAATCTGTTTGTTATGCTTTTGTGTGCAAAGAGGCGTTATTTTCTTTCGAGGATGTACCTTCCTATTTGCCTCCTGCTGTCACTAACATTTTGCAGGAGTTCGTTGACGTCTTTCCACAAGACATGCCACCGGGATTACCACCTATTCGAGGGATTGAGCATCAGATTGACTTAATTCCCGGTGCTTCGCTGCCTAACCGTGCGCCATACCGTACCAATCCAGAGAAGACGAAAGAGATTATGCGTCAAGTACAGGAGCTGCTCGACAAAGGTTATATACGCGAATCTCGTAGTCCTTGTGTTGTTCCTATTATACTAGTGCCAAAAAAGGATGGTACGTCGCGTATGTGTGTTGATTATAGAGGCATTAATAATATTACTATTCGTTATCGTCATCCTATTCCTAGGCTAGATGACATGCTTAATGAATTCAGTGGCTCAACAATATTCTCCAAAGTGGATTTGCATAGTGGATACCATCAAATTCGTATGAAATTGGGAGATGAATGGAAACAACATTTAAAACTAAGTTTGGATTATATGAGTGGTTAGTCATGCCTTTTGGGTTAACTAATGCACCTAGTACTTTCATGAGATTAATGAACGAAGTTTTATGTGCTTTCATTGGACGATTTGTGGTAGTATGTCTTGATGATATACTAATTTATAGCAGATCTTTGGGGGAACATTTGGAACATCTACGTGTTGTTTTTATTGCTCTACGTGATGCATGTTTGTTTGGTAACCTTGGGAAGTGCACCTTCTGCACCGACCTGGTATCTTTTCTTGGCTGTGTTCTTACTCCATAGGGAATTGAAGTTGATAAAGACAAGATTGAAGCTATTGCGAGTTGGCCGCAGCCCAAAACGGTCACACAAGTGAGGAGTTTTCTTGGCCTCGCTGGATTCTATAGGCGTTTTGTGATAGATTTCAGCACCATTGCTGCACCTCTCAATGAGCTTACAAAGAAGGATGTACCTTTTGTTTGGGGTACCGCACAGGAAGAAGCATTCACGATGTTGAAAGATAAGTTGACACATGCTCCTTTACTCCAACTTCCTGATTTTAATAAGACTTTTGAGCTTGAATGTGATGCTAGTGGAATTGGATTACGAGGTGTGCTATTACAAGATGGCAAACCTGTTGCATACTTTTCTGAAAAATTGAGTGGGCCTAGTCTGAATTATTCTACTTATGATAAAGAATTATATACTCCTGTTTGGACTTTAGAAACATGGCAACATTATTTATGGCCCAAAGAATTTGTCATACTTTATGATCATGAATCGTTGAAACATCTTAAAAGTCAAGCTAAACTGAATCGTAGACATGCTAAATCGGTTGAATTCATTGAGACGTTCCATTATGTCATTAAACACAAGAAGGGTGAAGAAAATGTTATTGCTGATGCATTGTCTTGTCGCTATACTATGCTTTCACAACTTGACTTCAAAATATTTGGTTTGGAGACCATCAAAGATCAATATGTGCATGATGCCGATTTTAAAGATGTAATGCAGAATTATAAAGAAGGAAGAACATGGAACAAGTTCGTCATTAATGATGGATTTGTGTTCTGTGCTAACAAGCTATCCATTCCAGCTAGCTCCGTTCGTTTTTTATTGTTGCAGGAGACGCATGGAGGAGGATTAATGGGACACTTTGGCGTGAAGAAGACGGAGGACGTACTTGCTACACATTTCTTTTGGCCAAAGATGAGACAGGATGTTGAGCGTTTTGTTACCCGCTGCACTACATGTCAAAAAGCAAAAAGCTAAGTCATGACTCAATCCTTATGGTTTACATATGCCTTTGCCTGTACCTAGTGTTCCTTGGGAGGATATATCTAAGGACTTTATTTTAGGTTTACCTCAAACAAAGAAGGGGAGGGATAGCATATTTGTTGTCATGGATAGATTCTCGAAAATGGCACACTTTATACCATGTCATAAAAGCGATGATGCTGTTAATGTTGCTGATTTGTTCTTTCGTGAAATTATTCGCTTGCATGCTGTTAATGTTTCAGATCGTGATACTAAATTTCTTAACCACTTTTGGAGATGTTTATGGGCTAAGTTGGGGACTAAACTGCTTTTTGGTACTACTTGTCACCCCCAAACTGATGGACAAAATGAAGTAGTCAATATAACATTGTCTATTATGCTTGGGGCTGTTTTGAAGAATAATAAGAAAATGTGGGAAGAATGCTTGCCTCATATTGAATTTGCTTATAGTCGTTAATTTCATTCTACTACTAAGATGTGCCCTTTTGAAATTGTGTATGGTTTCCTACCTCGTGTACCTATTGATTTGTTGCCTCTTCCATCTTCGAAGAAGGTTAATTTTGATGCTAAAGAACATGCTGAATTGATTTTAAAAATACATGAGTTAACTAAGGAAAACATTGAGCGTATGAATGCTAAATATAAACTTGCTGGAGATAAGGGTAGAAAACATGTTGTGTTTGCACCTGGAGATCTTGTTTGGTTACATTTGCGTAAGTATAGATTTCCTAATTTGCACAAATCAAAGCTAATGCCACGTGCTGATGGTCCTTTTAAGGTGTTAGAGAAAATAAATCACAATGCATATAAACTGGAGCTGCCTGTGGATTTTGGGGTTAGTCCCACTTTTAACATTGCATATTTGAAGCCTTATTTGGGTGAGGAAGATGAGCTTCTATCGAGGACGAATTCATTTCAAGAAGAGGAGGATGATGAGGACATCAATACCATTATTACACCCACAGCCCCTGCTGCTATACATACTGGACCAATTAATAGAGCTCACGCACGCCAATTGAATTACAAGGTACTTTCGTTTCTTGGTAACGATTCTAATGTTCATGAGAATATGATGCTGCCTAAATTGGATACATTTGTTTTGCTTACAAATGAAGGGCCTAGCTTGGACAAGACATACGAACCTTGGAGCAAGTTCAAGTATAGAGATGATGGCATGCGCAAGGGGAACAAGAACGGAGTTACAAGTGATGATTCCAGGACTTTGAAGCCACCATAATAAGTGCATGAAGCCTTGGACGAAATATACAAGATTCTGCTTCATAAATTTCATCTAGAGGCTATTCTAGGTGTTGCGTCACCTTATTTTTGGGCCAGGCCCATGTAGTTTTGAAATATTTGATTATAGGCTATTTTTAGAGTCTGTATGTGTGGGGAAACAAGAGTTAGGGTTGGTTTCGAACCCCTGCTCCAAGGGCCATGAAATTCCCCCTCTCTCCTCCATATATACAGCCCTTAGGGCATCGTTTAGACTTTGGGTTTTGTTTAGATTAAAAGTTCACCATAGCTGCAACTTCGCGTACTTCGTTTGTGTTCAACGACCAGACAAAGGTGTCACAGAACCCGACCTTCATTAATAAAGCTTTCCTCTTATATTCGCAATATCCAGATTGTAATCTCAGTTTATTGTTTGTTCTTCGTTTGCTCGCAGGAAACAGACCCTTGTGGTCAGGTTGATCGTGCTCCGGCGTGGTCAATAACCCCTCGGAAGTTGATTTAGTGATTGCTAAGGCGCGACGTCTCGCACGTTCATAGTCGGATCGTCAAGGTCGACTGCCACAGAAAACGATAGCCACCATCTCGTCGAAACATCGGGACACCTTAGCCTCTATCACGGGATCACATCATTAGAGAATGATGTGATAGACAAGACCCATCCGTTAGCTTAGCATAATGATCGTCTAGTTTTATTGCTATTGCTTCTGTATTTCGCAAAAAAATGTTCCCTCCACTGACAGGTCGGACCCACCAGCTATATCTTCGCACACAAGAAAGTGCCTTCTTATTACGCACAAAAAAATAAATACCCCCTGCTAGCTGGAACCCACCATAGTGGGAGGCTGACTTGTGGGCCTACTAAGTTGATGGGGACGGAGGGCTTTGTCAACTTAGTCAATATGAACGATTCTAGCTCCAGTAACCGTACGATGTCCATTCAACGGCCGTAGTGCTTCTTCAACCTCTGGTCTTCTTGCTCCAGCCGCCCAAACTAATGCCGGTCGTGCCGCATGCTCCTACCTCCCGTGGCCGGCTGTGATGCCGCGGAGGCCTCACCGCCCCCTACTACTCCCACCGCTTGCTAGGCCATCTCTCTACTCACCCACACCCGTTGTTATTCTGCGGCGACGACAGCCTCACACCGCAGCCGAACCAGTGAACTCTCGTACTCCTCTCCGCGTGGGCATCCACTGCCACGTCTTCCCCTACTCCGCATCGTCCCGTTCCTAGGCCTCGTCGTCGTCCACCGCCTTGGTGCTCTCTGCGCGGCGTGGTCAACGTGGTCAAGGAACGACTTCCATCGGAAGAGTACTGTACGTGGAGAGGCTGACAGCTGGGTCCACGGCCGCAGTAAGGAAGTGCCTCCTTATTACGCGGAAAATAATGATTCCTCCACCTGACAGCAGGGACCCACCGAATGGGCCACCGTATTTCGCGAAAAAACGTTTCCCACCTGACTGCTGGGACCCACCAGCTACATCTTCGCACGCAAGGAAGTGCCTGATAGTCGGGACCCACCTGGTCGAAGTGTACGTAGGGGTTGTCATTCTGGTCGTGAACGTATACGTAGATACTCGTCGATCAGTCTGTCTGCAGGCCGCAACGATGAACCGTGGCCGTGTAAGGAAGGGCACGTGTCGTAGTAGAGGCACGCACATGTAGTAGTAGAGGCGCGCACGTAGCATGTACATGTACGTACAGCGGCCAGGGTGCAAGAAAGTAAATACGGCCACGTACGTACATACAGGAGGGGTCTCGAACGCCTACTCGCGCATACGTACGACCAGGGCTCGTGTACATGGCTGGGTCGGAATGGAGAAACTGCGTCATTGTCGTGTTCATGGGGAGGCAACGGAATGCGTCGTATTCATCGGGAGGCAACAGAATACGTGGTGTTCATCGAGAGCCAACCGGCTTGGACGGAATAGCCGATCGAAACGAGGCCTGGCATACCGTAGAACGGAGGAAACAGCCTTGTGTTCGACCGCCCACGATCGAAACAGGATCCTATTCATCAGGAGAGGTCTGGCGTACCGCAAAGGAGGAAAGGACTTCTCTTGGACCTCCTACGGTCGAAACGAGGTTCTGTTGATCGGGAGGGGTATGGCATACCGTAAAACGGAGGAAACGGACTTTTGTTGGAGCGCTACGGTCAAAACGGGGGTCCTGTTCATCGGGAGGGGTGTGGCGTACCGCAAAACGGGACTCCATGGGACACTGTTCATCTCCACCGTCGACCTCCTCCAGCCTCCACGGACTACTGTTCATCCACCATCGACCTCCTCCAGCCTCCACCTGCGACTGTTCATCCACGGGCTCCTGTTCATCCAGCCTCCACTGCTCCTCCACCGGCTAATGTTCAACCATCCCTCTCCACGGGGTCCTGTTCAACCACCCCTCCACGGGCTACTTTTCGTCCAGCCCTTCACCGGCTACTGTTCAACCAGCCCTCCACGGGGTCCTGTTCATCCAGCCCTCCACGGGGTCCTGTTCATCCAGCCCTCCATTGGGTCCTGTTCATCCACCCCCAACCGGCTCGATCGGGGTCCTGTTCATCCAGCGGCAACGACCTCTACTACCACAGGGTCCTGTTCATCCAACCCCCACCAGGAACTGTTCATCCAAACCCCCAACAACGCTCACTGTTCATCAAGGGAAGGAGGCAGCAGGGTTCGATCGGCTTCAGTTAGCAGCAGTAGCGAAGGAATCACTCGGGTTCAGCTAACAGCAAGGGATCGATCGCTTGGGTTTAGTAACGTAGCTAGTGCAATCGCTCGGGTTCAGTTATAGCCCATCATCTCACTCGGGTTCAGTTAGAGCGCAACGCCTCACACACACACACACGCGTACGTACGAGAGAAACGTGCATCGCTCGGCCCCCGACCATCCACCTTAAGGAACTCCCCCAATATTTTCCTCGCCCTCGCTTCTACCACGGGTTTTTCCGTCATGGACGGCCCAAAGAATGTCATGCAGCTGCGTCTCTGGCCCGTCCAGGACGAAAAGCCCATTTTATGTCATGATTTTTTGTCATAGAAGTAGGACCCACCACATCTATGATGATACCGGATTTTGTCACAATTATCGTTATAGAAGTGTCATAAGCATGACAGAATTTTTTCCGTTCGGCCCAAAATGTCACGGATGTGTCTTTTTTTTGTAGTGAAAGCACCACAATGATCAGACTACGCTGCTCCAATGTGCTGCTCTGTCGCCTCCCCAGTGTGCGCACCCGACAATGGTGCTATATATGCCAATAGATGTGTCGATGTAGTTCGTTCTCACTAAGCAGTCCAAGCTACTTTTCGCTCCAAGTTGCAAGACTGCTTAACAAGAGTTGGGAGTTTGTTGGTGAGAGTGGAGGCTGCTCTTGGTAGGCTCACAGTTGTGCCTACTGTGTCTTCGATGGCCGAGCTCCTGGTGGATTCCGTGGGAGAGCATGAAACATACCTCTATTGTTGTGTCTCTCCTTGTGGTAGATCCTGCCCATCGTCCTCGCTTGTTGTGCCAGTCGTCTCTAGCAGCAAGGATACCGTCGAGGTCGAGGCTCTTGTTCTGCAAATCATACCCGAGCTTTAGGTGTTGTGTGGGGAGCCCGATTCGCCTCTTTCTAAGGTGCTTCTGGAGGCGGACTCGCTCGAGACCTCGACATCCACACCACCACCGTGAGAGCCTAGTCAGTAGCTTGTCACTATGGAGTGTGAAGGTTTGTATGATGTTGTCTTTCACTTGCTTTGGTCCATAGTGGAGTGTGGTTCTTAAGGGTGACAAGGTTGTCTTTTTTCGACAAAGGGTGGATTTTATTAACTCAAAATAAAGCATCAAGAGGATACAAACACAATGAGCACACACCCGTCCCTGCATAGCTAGGATGCACACAACCAACTTCAACTCACACGCACACAAAAACACGCTGGCAAATAGCAAAGTCATGTAAGACCAAAGCATGCCTAAGCGAGGAAAGAAAAACCCTGAAGTGATCAAATCCGCGATCGGCAAACTAGAACAAAGACTGTATCCGCACCAATTATCTCATGACACAACAAGAACAACGAGGTTCTTCAACAGTAACGCCTTCAGGAAGGGAGCGATGCCCAAGCGCCGCCATCACCGGATCCACCCACCAAGGGCCAGAATCTAGATTTCACGTAGAAGAACCAATCTGAGCACCTCCGAGCAATGGCTTCAACAAGGTAATGACGCTAAACATCACCATTGCTGGGTATAACCAACTCAGATTAGTCCTAAGTTTTCACTCCGGAGCTCGAGACCGGGTGCTCGAGAAGCACCACGATGATGTCAATTATGTGTTGTCGCCACCACTTTTTCACGATCCCAGGAGCTACAAGCGATGTGGAACCGTCGCCGCCACACAACCATTCCTCTGCGTCATGTCATCGTCCATAGATTGCATCTCATCGGCGAAGGTAGCCATCGGATCTGGAGAGAGGAACCTCACGATGACCTTTCGGTGACCACCGCAATCCGCAATGAAACCGCTGCCGCAAGTTGGAGTGGTCATCATCGATCAACACCAACGACAGAGCACGCCAATACCGACTGCCATTCGCCGGCGAGAGCCCTGCCCAGTAACGTTGGCCTAGCCGCCTCTAGGGACGGACATGCCTAGACCAAGATTAAGAGCACGAAAGTAGATCTGTTTAGCGGCCAAAAAACAGGGCGACGGAGCCCACATGGCCGCAACACCCATGGCCCTTGGCCAGCAAGATACGCCACAGAGAAGGCTCCCACAAGCCATCCACCTCCCTGGCCGCAGGAGTTGCCCATAGCAGGGGACACCTCCGTGCACATGAGGAGCAGCCTGCGTCGTCACGTGAGGTAGATGGGATCTACGAGCACCATGACGACCATCTGCTTGCAGCTCCGTGCTCGCGTGCCGAGCAGCACATCGCCGGTGACGGGCCAGGAAGCCGAAGCCAAGCGCATCAGATCGGACTGATCCGGGCGCCAACACCTTGGGCGATGCGCTGACGACCAAGACCACCCGCCGTGTCCGAGAGCCCCAAGTGCCAGCGGAAAGGTCCCCGCCGCCACCGTCGGCCGCGAGGCGCCTTGTGGCATCCTCCGGTGGCGACGAAGAGGAAAGACGGCATGCCGCCGGCGGCGGCGGCTAGGGCTGGGGTGTCCGCCCGTGTCGCTTGCACTGGAGCGACGCGGCGGCGGTTATTTTCCAATTGTGTGCTGACACCAGTTCCAGGGGATCTCTACGCCAAAGAGCTTTGTAAATTTATTGCCAGATTAGTGTCTGCGTGCCCTGATTCTGGCAAGACGATTGGTTGCCTCCTAAAGACGGTTGGTTCCGCAAGTGGTCATGTTTGTATCAGTTTTCGTCTAGATTTTTTAACGATTAATCGGGCAATCCTCTTCTGCTTAATAATTAATGAATGAATGGGGCAATTCTTTTACCTCTGTAAAGAAACCAAGTTTAAACATAACAAAACAAAAACATTTTGAGATGTACTTTAAAGAGCATTGAAAAGATAGAAATACACTCTATTGTAAATTTTTTTGAAGTCAAACATACACTTTTTATCGGACGGAGGAAGTAGGCGTGTCTACAGAAAAGTTGAAGCACGAAAAACCTGCAAAATGCTTCACCGTACGACAGATTCCCAGAATCAGAATTCACGGCGCCTGATGCTTCCAATGTTTCCTGTCGAGGGAAGTACCTTTTGGCAAGTTGCGGTTCGAGAGGAGATGTTCTCGTGATGCGTAACTCTTCCGCAGATAATAAAAGAACTAACTGATATGCAGGACAAATTTAGGGCACTGGTGCTCTTTCCGTCCACATCACGGGCAGGGCCTCCCGTGTTCAAAAGGAGAGAGAGAGAGAGAGAGACGTGGTTGGCACTCCCGTCCTTGGTCACGTTTACTTCCTGTCGTGGGAGAGACTTCAAAGGCGGCGATGCGGCTGCACTGTATGTGCAGATGCTTCCAGACAGGGAAAACAAGTTGTCATCACTCCCCTGTGGTTGCCGTCCGAAGAAAGCCTCAAAGTAGCAGTGACGGTTTGAGTTGCGGAAGGAAGAAAGAGACACGCTGCGGGCTGCTGCTAATGCACAAGCGGCAACAGACAGGCGTACGTCGGGGAAGGAACAAACGCACGTACGGCGCCGACCCAACAATGCGGAAGATGTGCTCCTGCCGACCGTGTCCGTATCGGGCTGCCCTGCCGGCGCACACACAGAGACACACAAAGGGATTAGGCCCTCTTTCGTTGCTTGCACGTTTTTCGCATTTTCCGGAAGCCTAACTCAGTGGAGCCTGTTTGAGGGCATGGAGCCTTGAGTTCTTTGATTGTCTGCAATCATCCCGGTCTGCATCCTTCTTCGTAGTGTAAATTGCGTTACAATGAGTCTGCATATGAGGAAACGGTTAATTCGGATTTTCCCGGATCATGGTTCGGGGATACCCTGAGCTTCATGCCGTGCAGGTGCAGGCAAGCGTGTGGATAAGAAAACAACTACTCCCTCCGTTCCGAATTACTTGTCTTAGATTTGTCTAGATACGGAGGTATCTAGCACTAAAATGAGTCTAGATACATCCGTATCTAGACAAATCCAAGACAAGTAATTCGGAACGGAGGGAGTAAATCTTAGCTCATTAGAGCATGTATGAACCTCTGCAGGCAACCAAACAGAGTTGATCCTACCCAGGATCCCAACCTAACAACTCCATTTCTATTCAAATTATGGACTAAATGTTCTTCTGATGTGGTATTTCTTTAGTGATTTTTTCAAAGAAGCCCTAACTTGCCGTATTTGTCTGAATTTCATATTCAAATGTTTTGCACTTTTTCAAAAATAAAAAATAGTGGGAATTCTAAATTAAAATGGTTTGCACTTTTTAAAAAATGTTTGAAATTTCAAATATTATTTCCATTTTTTGGAAAATGATTGGAATTTGAAAAATTGTTCGCTTTCCAACAAGTCAAAATAAATTCAACAAAAATTCAGAAAATGTGTAGAATTTCAAAAAGTGTTCTTTTTAAAAACAAATAATCTAGAATTTTAAAATTTGTTCAAATTTCAAAGAAGTTAAGATTTAAAAAAGAAAACCGAATATTGAAAATCTATTTTAAAATAGGAAATGTTTGGAATCTTCAAAATTTGTTTGGAATTTGTGAAAAATGTTTGGAATTCCAAAATAAATTTTGCTCAAAAATTATTAGAAGAAATTGAAATTTCAAAAAAATGTTCACTTTTAGAAAAAAAGAATATCCATATTTTCTGGAAACCAATAAATAAAACCAATCCAAAACTTTTTTCTACAGAAGTTAAAAAATCATACACAACAAAAAAACATGACGCGAAGCTTGCTACAATGCTTGGTACACCAGCTAGCGATATTGCGTCGGCCAGCCACGAGGGAGCATCGTGCGCGAGGCCGCCATTTTGGCGCAAGCAACGTCGTATATGACCTTTCACCAGGCAGACCTTAGACCACAGCCACCTACACTTACAGTGTTAGGGTTTATCTACTCTTGCTGACTTGGCGTTAAGATTTTCCTCCTCTCCGATCCCTTCGGAAGAGGATCTGACGATTGGAGTTACCTAGTTTTTGTTCCTCAACTGATTTTTGGGATAGGGCAAATGTATGGTCAGCTAGAATCTATGGATTGATTTGGTATCCCATATTGTTAGGCCAACTCCAACCAGCTGACACAAACGAACGCGGGACTTGTCCTCATTTTGTGCGTTTGGGTTATCAAGCGGAGGGGCATCCGGCCATGTCCGCACTCCACTGGCCACAACACCCAACGGGGTGATCCATTTGGTCCGCCCTGTCCTTTTTTGCGATAGCAAATATTTTCATCAAACATAGCAAATATAATTAGCAAAATATATCACTTTCTGCATGGTACAATATGCCATGATGATGACCCACAAGTATAGGGATCAACCGTAGTCCTTTCGATAAGTAAGAGTGTCGAATCCAACGAGGAGCAGAAAAAAATGACAAGTGGTTTTCAGCAAGGTAATGTCTGCAAGCGCTGAAATTATAAGTAATAGATAATTTGGTAGCAAGATAATTTGTAAGGAGCATGTAATGTTAACGGCAAATAATATGCAGCCAGATAGCCCAATCCTTTTGTGGCAAAGGACATACCAAAACGATTTCTTATAATAAGCAAAGTGTTCTTGAGGGCACACGAGAATTTCATCTAGTCACTTTCATCATGTTGGCTTGATTTCTGTTCACTACTTTGATAATTTGATATGTGGGTGGATCGGTGCTTAGGTGTTGTTCTTACTTGAACAAACCTCTTACTTATGATTAACCCCCTCGCAAGCATCCGCAACAACGAGAAAAGTATGAAGATAGAATCTAACCCTAGCATTAAACTTTTGGATCCAAATTGGTCCATTACGAAGTAGCGCATAAACTAGGGTTTAAGCTACTGTCACTCTAGCAACCCATCACCTAATAACTACTCCACAACCCATCATCAGCCCAAATATGGTGAAGTGTCATGTAGCCTATGTTCACATGACACCACTAAGGAAATCATAACATACATATTATCAAAATATCGAACACATATCAAGTTCACATGATTACTTGTAACATGATTTCTCCCGTGACCTCAAGAACAAAAGTAATTACTCACAAGTGATAAACATGTTCATGATCAGAGGGTGTTAAATAGCATAACGGATCTAAACATATAATCTCCCACCAAATAAACCATATAGTGATCAACTACAAGATGTAATCAACACTACTAGTCACCAATAGGTACCAATTTGAGGTTCT
Source organism: Triticum dicoccoides (assembly GCF_002162155.2). NCBI lineage: Eukaryota > Viridiplantae > Streptophyta > Magnoliopsida > Poales > Poaceae > Triticum > Triticum dicoccoides. Next base: position 266,861,352 of record NC_041388.1, read on the forward strand.
GGTACAAAGATTGAACACAAGAGATGAACTAGGGTTTGAGAGGAGATGGTTCTGGTGAAGATGTTCATGAAGATTGTCCTCCCCAAGATGAGAAGGTTATTGGTGATGAATATGACGATGATTTCCACCTCCGGGAGGGAAGTTCCGCCGGCAGAATCGCTCTGCCGGAGGGCAAAAGTGCTCCTGCCCAAGTTCCGCCTCGAGGCGGCAGTGCTCCGTACTGAAAGTTCTCCCCTTATTTTTTTCTAGGTCAAAATGATTTATATACCAGAAGATGGGAACCCGAGGTGGCCGAGGAGGGCACAACCCACCAGGACGCTCCTGGGCTCCCTGGCGCACCCAGGTAGGTTCTGCCCACCTGGTGGACCCCCTCTGGTACTTATTCGCTCCAATAATTCTTATATATTCGATAAAAAATCCTTGTGAAGTTTCAGCTCATTTCGAGTTGTGCAGAATAGGTAGCCTGACGTAGCTTTTTCAGGTCCAGAATTCCAGCTGCCGGTATTCTCCCTCTTTGTGTGAACCTTGCATATTATGAGAGAAAAGGCATTAGAATTACTCCAAAAAGCATTATTATGCATAAAACATTATAAATAATAGTAGGTAAACATGATGCAAAATGGACGTATCAACTCCCGCAAGCTTAGACCTCGCTTGTCCTCAAGCGAAAACCGAAATCGAAAACATGTCCACATGCTTAGAGAGAGATGTGTCTATAAAAAACAAAATACGGACATAGAAGCATCATGTAAATTATTATAACAACAATAAACTTTAACATAAAACTTTTATCATAGAACTTTTATCATAGACTTCTCATGAATAAGTAACAATTCATCACAACATCGAAGTATAAAGCATAAACTCTATTAGAAACCAACAAACTATTTTCTCGGTCAACTTTGCAACTACAATTCATCATATTTTTAGGAAGGGTCACGTATCGAAGCCTTGAGGCAAGTTCACATACTCAACCATCATATAGTCTTCTATGATTGCTAACACTCACTGCATACACATGAGCAAAACGTTTCAACCGGACACATAGAAAGACAGGGGCTTATATTTTTGCCTCCCAATGTATTCACCTCAAGGGTGATGTCAACAATAATAACTCATGCTACCCATATCCAACTGAATATATGTGCCTAGATCTTTCCTCACCACACGATGCTTGCCAAAAGAGAAAAATAAAAAGCAATAAAGGGGAAAACTTTGACTCTTGCATGAAAGTAAATACATAAAAGTAAAAGATAGGTCCTTCAAAGAGGGAAGCAGAGGTTGTCATGCACTTTTTGTTTGTATGCTCAATCCCTTGGTGCAAAAGAACGTCATGTTATATCACCCCTTACGATAGCAACCTTTATTATGCAGTCTGTCACTTTTATTCTTTGTCATCACAAGTTCGTACAACGCTCAATTTTCTCTTACACTAAATGATCTAATACTTTTAGAAGCAATTTTTATTGCCTTATTGCACCGACGACAACTTACTTGAAGGATCTTACTCAATCCTTAGGTAGGTATGGTGGACTCTTGAAAATAAGATTTTGGCTTAAGGGTTTTTGGATGCACAAGTAGTATCTCTACATGGTGCGGAATTTTTGGTTAGCAAAGATGGGGGGCAAGCACCACATGTTGAAGGATCTATGACAATATAACTTCTATGTGAATATGAACAAACATAAATCATTAGGTTGTCTTCCTTGTCGAACGTCAACAATTTTGGCATAAAATATTTTGATGGGGGATCACAATCACAAAAGATTTCCAAGATAGTGTATTTGCATGTGAATCTTCTCTTCCCTTATTAATTCTTTCATGAATTGCATCATTGACCAATGATATGTTTGTCAATCTCCAATAAAATTTTCTACTTATACTTTTCCTTGTGTGGTGTCATTACTTAACATAAGATTAGCATATGATCTTTTTCATTTATTTCCTTTCTTTTTATTGAACATGAAAGTAAAGAAAACAAAACTCAAACTAAACATTATTATATATCTTGCACATGATTACAAAGATAGATCACTAACCAAACTCTCGAAAAGAAAGGATCGAACTAAACTTTTATTCAGCTAAAGCAAAAGATAACTATGGATCGAACTAAGGTAAATAAAGGCAAAAGATAGTGGAGGCGATACGATACCGGGGCACCTCCCCCAAGCTTGGTGCAAGCCAAGGGGAGTGCCCATACCCGATACTCAATTTTCTTTTGGTGATGAAGAAGGAGGTGGCGATGATGAAGTGGTAGCGATCTTGGCCTCGGGTTTCCATGGCAGAGGCTCACCATCATAAGAAGATGAGCGAGTCTCACGGGTCCTGCATCTGGAAGCCAAACTCATACCTTTAAACCTAGCCTCATATTCAAAGACTTGGTTTTGAATGTCGTAGATTTGGCTCTGAGGAAGTTGATTTGCTCGTTGAAGGAGAAGACGATGTCCTTCATGGACTTGCCATCCACCTTGAGATCATGGGTGTAGTCCGCTATCATGAGGTGATTGGCATTGAGTCCACGTTCCACCATCCCCTTACACCAAAAGACTTCCTGCTCCATAGCTTCAAGCCTAGCCTCCACGGATCCAGTCCCCTTGGGGCTTTGCACATCGTGGATGTGGAGCACCCCCTCACGCATCTGGATAGCTTGAGGGTGCTGCATCACCTCCCGCAAATATGGGTAGATTACGTTCTCTAAGAACTTGTCCTTGGAGGAGCTTGAAGCGGCCATGGTGGATTAGATTTGTCAGAAAACAACAAGGAAAAGAAAACAGGAGATTTCTCCGCCATACGAAGGTCATTAGGTTTGGGGGGTATATAAAGATTTTTTATCTTGTGAAACAAGCAAACGAATCAAAAACGGAGTCCGGGAGGTACCCGAGGTGGGCACAACCCACCTGGGCACGCCTGGGTTGCCAGGCGCGGTGCCTTCCTGGTTGTTTCTTATTTTCCTAATTTTTGTTATATTCCAAAATGGACAGAAAATATGTTTGCGGATTTTTTGGAGTCCGTTTACTTAACGTATCACGTACCTCCTCTTTTTCATGATTCTGAAGTGTTCCGGAAGGTTTTTTATGTGTTCTTCCGGTGTCATAGTTTGGATAATATTTCTTTCAACATTAATGGGCGTACCTGAGATATAATATTTTATTCGTTGTCCATTAACAACCTTCGGGTTAGTACCTTTGTGTAACGCCCTGGACACATCCGCCGGTGGTCGTTACTCCTGGCGGGATCTAGACTAGCCTCACAGATCAATACTAGTCTTTTCTGCGCACTTTGTCCTCACTCGTGCGCACCTGGGAGCAACTTCCCGGTCGGTCACCCATCCTGAAACTACTCCAAGCTGAGCATGCTTAACTTTGGAGTTCTGTCCGAATGGGCTCCCGGAAAAGAAGGAATTCCTTATTGATATGAGTAGTCTATCATCCCTAACAAACTAGGCTACCACACTTTGGCATTATTTATTTTGATAGCTCCAGATAAGTAAACCTCCTCGATAACATAGGATCCTTCCCATTTGGAGAGGAGTTTTCCTGCAAAGAATCTGAAACGAGAGTTGTACAAAATAACATATTCCCCAACCTTGAACTCACACTTTTGGATTCTTTTATCATGTCGTCTTTTAACTTTTTCTTTAAAAAACTTGGCATTTTCATAAGCTTGTGTTCTCCATACATCTAATGAGCTAATATCAAATAACCTCTTCTCACCAGCAAGTTTGAAATCATAGTTGAGTTCTTTAATTGCCCAATAAGCTTTATGTTCTAACTAAAGAGGCAAATGACAAGCTTTTCCATAAACCATTTTATAAGGAGACATACCCATAGGATTTTTATATGTTGTTCTATAAGCCCAAAGTGCATCATCTAATTTCTTAGACCAATTCTTCTGGGACCTATTGACAGTCATTTGTAAAATTAATTTTATTTCTCTATTGCTAAGTTCAACTTGACCACTAGACTCAGGATGATAGGGTGATGCAATTCTATGGTTAACATCATACTTGGCAAGCATTTTACTGAAAGCACCATGAATAAAGTGTGAACCACCATCAGTCATTAAATATCTAGGGACTCCAAACCTTGGGAAATAACTTCTTTAAGCATTTTAATAAAGGTGTTGTGATCAGCACTACTAGTTGGAATAGTTTCTACCCACTTAGTAACATAATCAACAGCAACCAAAATATGAGTATACCCATTAGAGGAAGGAAAATGTCCCATGTAATGAAATCCCCAAACATCAAATGGTTCAACAGCAAGTGAATAATTCATAGGCATTTCTTGACGCTTACCGATATTACCTATTCTTTGACATTCATCACAAGATAAGACAAACTTACAAGCATCCTTAAAGAGAGTAGGCCAATAAAACCCAGATTGCAATACCTTGTGAGCAGTTCTGTCTCCCGCATGATGTCCTCCATAAGCTTCGGAGTGACATTTCCATAGGATTTGTTCCTATTCATGCTCAGGTGCACAACATCTAATATTACCATCTACTCCTTTATAAAGATTTGGGTCATCCCAAAAGTAATGTCTTAAATCATAGAAGAATTTTTTCTTTTGTTGGTATGTGAAGCTAGGTGGTATATATTTAGCAACAATGTAATTAGCATAGTCAGCATCCCAAGGATTGTTATGAGAAACATTTATTGCAGTTAACTGTTCATCAGGAAAACTATCATTAATAGGTTGTGGGTCATCAAGAATATTTTCAAGCCTAGACAAGTTATCGGCCACGGGGTTTTCCGCTCCTTTTCTATCAGTGATATGCAAATCAATTTCTTGTAGCAAGAGAACTCATCGAATAATCTTAGGTTTGGCATCTTTCTTTTCCATAAGATACTTTATTGCAGCATGATCAGTGTGAACAATTACTTTTGAATCTACAATATAGGATCTAAATTTATCACAAGCAAACACCACTGCTAGAAATTCTTTTATAGTAGTAGCATAATTTCTTTGTGCAATGTCTAGAGTTTTACTTGCGTAGTGAATAACATTCAGTTTCTTATCAACTCTTTGTCCTAGAACAACACCAATAGCATAATCACTAGCATCACACATAATTTCAAAAGGCAAGTTCCAATCAGGTGGTTGAACAATAGGTGCAGAAATTAAGGCTTTCTTGAGTGTTTCGAAGGCTTCTAAACAATCATCATCAAAAACAAAAGGAATATCCTTTTGCAAAAAGATTTGTAAGAGGCCTAAAATTTTTAGAAAAGTCTTTGATAAATCTCCTATAGAAACCGGCATGACCAAGGAAACTAGAATACCTTTAATATCTTTAGGACATGGCATTTTCTCAATTGCATCAACCTTAGATTTGTCCACCTCAATACCTCTTTCAGAAATTTTATGTCCCAAAACAATACCTTCGTTAACCATAAAGTAGCACTTCTCCCAATTCAAGACAAGATTGGTTTGCTCACATCTCTGCAAAACTCGATCAAGATTGCTTAAACAATCTTCAAAAGACTTCCCATAAACAGAAAAGGCATCCATGGAAACCTCAACAATGTTTTCACAAAAGTTGGAGAATATAGCAGTCATACATCTTTGAAAGGTAGCAGATGCATTGCATAAACTAAAAGGCATACGTCTATAAGCATAAGTTCCAAAAGGACAACTAAAAGTGGTATGTTCTTGATTAGGTTGAGAAACAGGTATTTGTGAAAAACCAGAATATCCATCAAGGAAGCAAAAATGTGTGTGCTTAGATAATCTTTCTAGCATTTGATCAATAAAAGGCAGAGGGTAATCATCTTCTCTAGTTGCTTTGTTTAATTTTCTAAAACATAATTACCATTCTATAGCATGTAACAATTCTTTGTGGAATAAGTTCATTCTTATCATTAGCAACAACAGTAATACCTCCTTTCTTAGGGACACAATGGACAGGACTTACCCATCTACTATTAGCTATAGGATAGATTATACCTGCTTCCAGAAGTTTTAATATTTCCATTCTTACCACTTCTTTCATCTTCGGATTTAACCGATGTTGGTGATAAACAACGGGTTTAGTATCAAGTTCCATATTAATCTTGTGCTGACATAGAGTGGGACTGATGCCCTTAAGATCATCAAGAGTATATCCAATAGCAACTCGGTGCTTCCTTAGAACTTTCAATAATCTTTCTTCTTCATGTTCTGAAAGGTTAGCACTAATAATAACAGGATAGATCTTTTTCTCATCGAGATAAGCATATTTCAAAGTGTCAGGTAACTGTTTTAATTCAAACACAGGATCGCCTTTAGGTGGAGGATGACCTCCTAGAGTTTCAATTGGCAAATTGTGCTTAAGCAGAGGTTGTTGTTCAAAGAATATCTTATCTATTTCATTTCTTTCGTGCATATGCAAATCATTCTCATGGTCTAGCAAATATTGTTCTAAAGGATCAGTAGGAGGTACAACAATAGAAGCAAGACCAATAATTTCATCCTTACTAGGCAATTATTTTTTATGAAGTTTTCTACTAAACTTGGAAAAATTGAACTCATGAGACTCATCACCAAAGCTAACATCGACTGTTTGTTTCTCACAATCTATTTTAGCATTAACGGTGTTCAAGAAAGGTCTACCAAAGATAATGGGACGAAAGTCATCCCGTGGGGAACCAAGAACAAGAAAATCAGTAGGGTATTTTATTTTCCCACACAAGACTTCAACATCTTTAACAATCCCAAGTGGTGTGATGGTGTCTCTATTAGCATGTTTAATAGTAACATCTATGTCTTCTATTTCAGCGGGTGTTGTGTCATTCATAATTTCTTGATATAAGGTAAAAGGAATAGCACTCACGCTGGCACCTATATCGCATAAACCATGATAACAGTGATCTCCTACTTTAACCGAGACAATGGGCATGCCAACAACAGGTCTTTGTTTATCTTTTTCATCGGGTTTGGCAATTCTAGCAGTTTCATCATAGAAGTAAATAACATGCCCATCTATATTTTCAGCCAGGAGATCCTTAACCATAGGAACACTAGTTTCTACCTTGATTTGTTCAGCTGGTTTAGGTGTTCTAATATAACTTTTATTGACTAGAGTTGAAACTTTAGCATGTTCCTTCATCCTAACATGGAAAGGTGGTTTTTCAATATAAGAGGTAGGAACAACTCCCCGGCAACGGCACCAGAAAAGAGCCTTGATGACCCACAAGTATAGGGGATCAATCGTAGTCATTTCGATAAGTAAGAGTGTCGAACCCAACGAGGAGCAGAAGGAAATGACAAGTGGTTTTCAGCAAGGTAATGTGCGCAAGAGCTGAAATTGTAAGTAACAGATAATTTGGTAGCAGGATAGTTTGTATCGAGCACGTAAGGTTAATGGCAAATAATATGCAGCTAGATAGCCCAATCCTTTTGTGGCAAAGGACGGGCCAAAATGATTTCTTATAGTAAGCAAAGTGTTCTTGAGGCACATGGGAATTTCATCTAGTCACTTTCATCATGTTGGCTTGATTTCTGTTCACTACTTTGATAATTTGATATGTGGGTGGATCGGTGCTTAGGTGATGTTCTTACTTGAACAAACCTCCTACTTATGATTAACCCCCTCGCAAGCATCCGCAACTACGAGAAAAGTATTAAGATAGAATCTAACCATAGCATTAAACTTTTGGATCCAAATTGGCCCATTACGAAGTAGCGCATAAACTAGGGTTTAAGCTACTGTCACTCTAGCAACCCATCATCTAATAACTGCTCCACAATGCATCCCCTTAGGCCCAAATATGGTGAAGTGTCATGTAGTCGACGTTGATGACCCAGAAGTATAGGGGCTCAATCGTAGTCTTTTTGATAAGAAAGAGTGTCGAACTGATGTCTACTACGCAACTTTATTCTTGTAGACTCGTGTTGGGCCTCCAAGCGTAGAGTTTTGTAGGACGGCAGCAATTTTCCCTCAAGTGGGTGACCTAAGATTTATCAATCTGTGGGAGGCGTAGGATGAAGATGGTCTCTCTCAAACAACCCTGCAACCAAATACAAGAAATCTCTTGTGTCCCCAACAAACCTAATACAATGGCAAATTGTATAGGTGCATTAGTTCGGTGAAGAGATGGTGATAGAAGTGTAATATGGATGGTAGAAATATATTTTTATAATCTGAATAAATAAAAACAGCAAGGTAGCAAATAGTAAACGGGCACAAAAATAGTATTGCAATGCTTGAAAATGAGGCCTAGGGTCCGTACTTTCGCTAGTGCAATCCCTCAACATGCAATGAAGAATCACTCCAAAGTTCCTATCTAGCGGAGAACATGAGACGGAATTGTTTGTAGGGTACGAAACCACCTCAAAGCTATTCTTTCGGATCAATCTATCCTAGAGTTCATAGTAAAATAACACAAAGTTATTCTTTCCGATCGATCTAACCAAGAGTTCATACTAGAATAACACCAAAGCAAATTCAGATTCATAATATTCAATTCAACACAAAGAACTTCAAAGAGTGCCCCAATATTTCTACCAGAGAAACAAAGACAAGAACGTGCATCAACCCCTATGCATAGATTACCCCAATGTCACCTCGGGAATCCGCGAGTTGAGTGCCAAAACATATATCAAGTGAATCAATACGATACCCCATTGTCACCACGAGTATTCAATTGCAAGACATATATCAAGTGTTCTAAAATCCATAAAAGTATTCAATCCGATAACAACGAAATCTCAAAGGGAAAAACTCAATTCATCACAACAAGATAGAGAGGGGAAAACACCATATGATCCGACTATATTAACAAAGCCCGCGATACATCAAGATCGTGACATCTCAAGAACACGAGAGAGATATTAAAAACATAGCTACAGATACAAACCCTCAGCCCCGAGGGTGGACTACTCCCTCCTCATCGTGGTGGCCGCCGGGATGATGAAGATGACCACCGGAGATGATTCCCCCCTCCGGCAGGGTGCCGGAACGGGGTCTAGATTGGTTTTCGTTGGCTACAGAGCCTTGCGGCGGTAGAACTTCTGATGTAGGTTAACCCCGAGGATTTTCGGAATATTTGTGAATTTATAGGGTAAAGAGGGGGTGCGGGAGGCCACCGAGGTGGGCACAACCCACCAGGGCATGCCTCGGGGCACCCCCAGGTGCCGCTCTGGCCCATCTTGGGTGTTCTGGTCCATACAAAATCTCCAAATAGTTTCGCGGTATTTGGACTCCGTTTGATATTGATTTCCTGTGATGTAAAAAACAAGCAAAACAACAACAACTGGCACTGGGCACTGGGTCAATAGGTTAGTCCCAAAAAATGATATAAACTTACTATAAAATGGTTGTAAAACATCCAAGAATGATAATATAACAGCATGAATACTTCATAAATTATAGATACGTTGGAGACGTATCACGAACCCAACGAGGAGCAGAAGGAAATGACAAGTGGTTTTCAACAAGGTAATGTCTGCAAGTGCTGAAATTGTAAGTAACGAGTAGTTTGATAGCAACATAATTTGTAACGAGCAAGTGACGATAATAGTAACAAAAGTGCAGCAAGGTAGCCCAATCCTTTTGAGGCAAAGGACATGCCAAAACGATTTCTTATAATAACCAAAGTATTCTTGAGGGTACACAGGAATTTCATCTAGTCACTTTCATCATGTTGGTTTGATTTGTGTTCCCTACTTTGATAATTTGATATGTGGATGGACCAGTGCTTAGGTGTTGTTCTTACTTGAACATACCTCCTACTTATGATTAACCCCCTCGCAAGCATCCGCAACTACGAGAAAAGTATTAAGATAGAATCTAACCATAGCATTAAACTTTTGGATCCAAATCGGTCTCTTACGAAGTAGCTCATAAACTAGGATTTAAGCTTCTGTCACTCTAGCAACCCATCATCTAATAACTACTCCACAACGCATTCCCTTAGGCCCAAATATGGTGAAGAGTCATGTAGTCGACGTTCACATGACACCACTAAGGGAATCACAACATACATATTATCAAAATATCAAACACATATCAAGTTCACATGATTACTCGCAACATGATTTCTCCCGTGACCTCAAGAACAAAAGTAACTACTCACAAGTGATAAACATGTTCATGATAAGAGGGGTATTAAATAGCATAATGGATCTGAACATATAATCTTCCACCAAATAAACCATATAGTGATGAACTACAAGATGTAATCAACACTACTAGTCACCCACATGTACCAATCTGAGATTCTGGTACAAAGATTGGACACAAGAGATGAACTAGGGTTTGAGAGGAGATGGTGATGTTGAAGATGTTGATTGAGATTGCCCTCCCCAAGATGAGAGGGTTGTTGGTGATGATGATGACGATGATTTCCCCCTCTGGGAGGGAAGTTCCGCCGGTGGAATTGCTCCGCCGGAGGGCAAAAGTGCTCCTACCCAAGTTCCGCCTCAAGACGGTGGCGCTCCATCCCGAAAGTCCTCTCCTTATTTTTTCTAGGTCAAAATTATTTATATACCAGAAGATGGGTACCGGAGGTGGGCTGAGGAGGGCACAACCCACCAGGGCGTGCCTGGGCTCCCTAGCGCACCCAGGTGGGTTGGGCCCACCTGGTGAGCCCCCTCTAGTAGTTATTCGCTCCAATAATTCTTATTTATTTCATAATAGTTCCTCGTGAAGTTTCAGCTTATTTGGAGTTGTACAGAATAGATAGTCTAACGTAGCTTTTTCAGGTCCATATTTCCAGTTGCCGGAATTCTCCCTCTTTGTTTTAACCTTGCATATTATGAGAGAAAATGCATTAGAATTACTCCAAAAAGTATGATTATGTATAAAAACATTATAAATAACTGTAGGTAAACATGATGCAAAATGCACGTATCAGACGTTCACATGACACCACTAAGGGAAACACAACATAGATATTATCAAAATATCGAACACATATCAAGTTCACATGATTACTTGTAACATGATTTCTCCCGTGACCTCAAGAACAAAAGTAACTACTCACAAGTGATAAACATGTTCATGATCAGAGGGGTATTAAATAGCATAATGGATCAGAACATATAATCTTCCACCAAATAAACCATATAGTGATCAACTACAAGATGTAATCAACACTACTAGTCACCCACGGCCATAGATACCAATCTGAGGTTCCGGTACAAAGATTGAACACAAGAGATGAACTAGGGTTTTAGAGGAGATGGTGCTGGTGAAGATGTTGATGAAGATTGGCCTCCCCAAGATGAGAGGGTTGTTGGTGATGATGATGATGATGATTTCCCCCTCTGGGAGGGAAGTTTCCCTGGCGGAATCGCTCCGCCGGAGGGCAAAAGTGCTCTTGCCCAAGTTCCGCCTCGAGACGGCGGCGCTCCATCCCGAAAGTCCTCTCCTTATTTTTTTTCTTGGTCAAAATGACTTATATACCAGAAGATGGGCACGAGAGGTGGGTCAAGGAGGGCACAACCCACCAGGGCGCGCCTGGGCTCCCTGGCGCGCCCAGGTGGGTCGTGCCCACCTGGTGGGCCCCCTCTGGTACTTATTTGCTCCAATAATTCTTATATATTCCATAAAAATTCTCCGTGAAATTTCAGCTCATTTGGAGTTGTGCAGAATAGGTAACCTGACGTAGCTTTTTCAGGTCCAGAATTCCAGCTGCCGGTATTCTCCATCTTTGTGTGAACCTTGCATATTATGAGAGAAAAGGCATTAGAATTACTCCAAAAAGCATTATTATGGATTGAAACGTTATAAATAATAGTAGGTAAACATGATGCAAAATTGACGTATCACATGCCGGCATACAACATTTGAAAGAGCATGGTGCCCCATGTTTGCTTTTGGTAACTAATGATAATCCCTATGGACTAATGGTTGCCTTGAGTTATATTGAAGGGTTTGTCCATAGACATTTCTTGAAGAACATTCGTTGGTTTCAAGGTTATTTGAAGAAGATTATGTGTTGACCAAGGTCCTATTCAAGGAGTTATCCAAAGATTGGTCATGTGAGAGTTGAACCTATTGCAAGCATGTCTTGAATAAGAAGATTGTGTGAACATTCATATTTACCTTCAAGACATCACCTTTATGAAGAGAGAAGATAAGATACAAGGTTGATCAAGAGTAAGTCAAGAGTGAATCAAGTTGATCAACACACAAAGAGTAGAAGTTGTACTGAGTGGGATCAAGTGATCCCATGATATGGTAAGCATTGTCCATTACGCTTTGCGTACTAACACATGGTCTATGTGAGAGTTCTTTGTGGGGTTAGGTATGTTTCCATGGGAGTGCATCAAAAGGAAGATCCCATATATTCCATGGAGGATGACATCAATGGTGATAGTCATTATGGTTGCGTTGTTCAAGTTCAAGTGGAGTATCACAAACAGATCCCTTGCTTGAAGCTTGCCGTCCTTTGTGGTGACAATGGACTTGGAAAGATGTGCCAAAGAGTGGCTCACCCATAATGAAGTGTGGGGGAGCAATCTACTAGTCTTCATCGAGCATGCCAATCAAGAAAGGTGGTCCAACTTGAAGAGGACAAGATCGTTGTCATCTAGCTCAAGTGGACTATGCACAATGAAAATGATGTCCTTGATAGGTTTTTATTTTACCGGTCTCATGGTGTTAGTTGGGAGACCGGATTATATGATTGAGTGTCGTACTATCAAGGCAGGCTCTCGAGTGAGTAGCTTGATCACATCGTTCGTAGAGAGCTCAAATTATTGCATCCTTGGCATCATCTTTATTTGTTCTTGTCTGGCTTTTTTTTCTTTGAGCATTTTAGAGCTTCTGGTCATCTTCATGACAAGCTCAAGTTCATCAGAACGGATTTCATATACATCGTCTTTTATGTTTCCGAGTTGGAGTCTATGTAGAATCTTCTCTGATGGAGGTTTCACGCATCTATATCTTTGACATATTTCTATTGCCACTTCTGAAGATTTCTAGTCATGATTTGACAACTCTTGTCGTTAGCTTTTATCAAGCTTGAGTTCATCGAAATCAAAGTTCATTTGCAGAAGGTTACGACAGTTTTGGTCTTACTTGCGTCCTTCTATTTTGCTTGGGCAGTTTTACAACATCTAGGCAGCAATACTGCTCTCGACCACGGTAGTACCGCTTAGGTGGTACTTCCCTAACCAGTATCGCTGCCACGTCCGCTTATTTTGGTGCTTCTGTTGTCCAATCCGCTTGAGCGGTAGTACCGCTCTAAGCGGTAGTAATGCTCCCCCAAGCTGTAGTACTGCTCCGGCAGAACTGTTGCTCTTGTTTTCTTGTCTCGTTGGTTTGCGCTGACCGTGCTAAGGGTGTCTTCTTCCCCAATGGTTTCTATCCTTTAAGCTTGTGTCCGCCCTTCATTGTTGACCTTCTTCGAGCTTGCTATCTCTCAATCCCTCCATTGATTCTTACTAGTTTTTAAGGGAAAAGAGAGAGGAGATCTACATTTCCACCAATCCATCTCTCCTCTAAGTGAGGGGAATCCTTTGGATCTAGATCTTGGAGTTCTTTGTGTTCTCCTCTTGTGTTCTTCCTCTCATTTCCTTCATAGCATTAGTTGTGGTGGTGGGATTTGGGAGAGAAGTACTTGGGCACTCCGTATGCCCTTGCCATTGCATTTGGCGCACTGGTTTGAGTTCTCGACAGTAATACATGGAAATGAACTTGAGAAATTTATTACCCTTGGGTGTTTGGGCACCCTAGAGCTTGTTCCTTGGGTGCTTTGGTGCCCTAGATGGTTGGTGTTGTCAAAGCTCAATCATTGTGTTGTAAAGCTTTGGGAGACTTCAATTAAGTTGTGGAGAGTGCGCCGAGCAATTTGTACAGTTTCGGAGACTGCCCCAAAGGTTGCCATTTGTACGGGTTCGATGACCACCCATAAGTGTCCTTTAATGGAATCATGACATCTTGCATTATGTTAGGGCGTGAGGAGATTACGGTGGCCCTAGTGGCACTTTGGGGAGCATTGTGAACTTCGGGATATATCATCGTCTCTACGTGCCTCGGTTATCTCTTATCCGAACCTTTTACTTATGCACTTTACTTTGTGATAGCCATAGTGTTTCATGTTATATATCTTGCTATCACTTAGTTGTTTATCTTGCTTAGCATAAGTTGTTGGTGCACATAGGTGAGCCTAGTTGTTTTAGGTTTTGTGCTTATCAAATTAAATGGTAGTTTTATTTTGCATTTGTTCAAGCCTAAATCGTAATTATTTTAAAGCACTTATTCACCCCCCTCTAGGCGACATCCACAATATTTCAACATTAAACAAAAGAATCACACCCGCATGTGTCCATAATACATGAAAAACAAACAATATACTCACGCATCTCGCTCCAACGTGAGCTTTTGCTTCCCCCCCCCCCCAAACCAAGCTTTTGGGGGGGGGTCATCTTTCTCAAGTCGACCCCCATGATCTCCACTTCCTTGGTGATTATAGCGAGCTCAACCTCCTTTTCCTTCAAGTCCACTTCCTTGGCTCTTGACACTGCATTTTCCTCCTTGATCGTGAGCTTCTTCTTTTGAAGGCCAAAGAAGTTCTTCAGGCCTCCGCGGTCGCACGTAGTGTGTCCACACGGACCCAAATCAATACCAAATCTCAACTGAAAATGAGTCGAAGCAGCCATGAAAACGGACAACCATTGTATGCGTCGGTGCGTTGGGCTGTGTTTTTATCCATGCGGATCCAAACGGACATGGATGGACGAAATGTGTCGGCCCATTAAGTTACCCTTGTCCTTACATGGGCAAAACCTAATACACGTGTAGCAACTTGGATAGCGACCAACTGTAAACCCCTCGTGGAGACGCTATGTGCACATGGGCCGACCCAACTAGCTCACTTTTGTGTGTGTTTTATTTTGGTTTAGTTTTTGCCTTTTCCATTTCGTTTTATTCTTTCCTTTTTACATTTCTGTTTTTTCATGTTCTATTTTCGTATTTTACATTATTTTATTTTTCTATATTTTTATTTTCAAATTCATTAACATTTTACAAATTTGTGTCCACTTTTTTTAAGTAGGGGGATATTTATTGAAATTTGGAACATTTTTTAGATTAGTGAACATTTTTTAAAATTATGAGCATTTTCTAACATTAAGAACATTTACTGAATTCGTGAACAACTTTTGAAATTTGGAACATTAATTAACTTACATTTTTTGGAAATTTAGAAAATTTTCTAAAAATTCGGATTTTTTTCAAATTTATGAACAACTTTTGAAATTCAGAATATTGTATCAAATAGTTGAATATTTTTCTAAAATTCATAACACATTTTAAAATTAGGAACGTTATTTTAGTTTGCTAACAACTTCTGAAATCCGGAACATTTTTTCCAAATTCATGAACATTTTTTTGAGTTTTGAATTTTTCCAAAATTAGTGAACATATTAATAAATTTAAAACATTTTTTCAAATTCTTGAACATTTTCGAATGCCAGAACATTTTTTGAAATTCAAGAAAATTTTAACTTTGGAACATTTTTCAAACTATTGAACAAATTTTGAAATTAAGATCATTTTCTGAAATCCATTTTCAAATTTTGAAATTTGGATCATTATTTCAAATTTATAAACATTTTTTGAAATCAGGAACATTTTTTTAATTCATGAGCAACTTTTAAAAATGAAACATCTTTTCAAATTCTTGAACATTTTTCAATTTCATGGTATTTTTAAGAACATTTATGGAAATCTTTGATTTCTTTAAATAATTGGAACATTTTCTTAAATTCATGAACATTTTTCAATTTCATGGTATTTTTGAAAATTTGGAACATGTTTTGAAGTCATGTACAGTTTTTTTTCAAATTTTGATTTGTGAACATGTTTTGAAGTTGCGGCCATTTGTTCAAATTTTGGATTTGTGAAGATTGTTTAGAATTTAAAAAGCAAAAAAGTAAGGAATAAAAAATGCAAGAAGAAAAGCGAAAACAAAACATGGGAGCCCCGCCCGCACATGCACTACTAGGGAAAATCTTGTACACAGAATTTTACCACTAGCGTCTGTTAAAAGAAAGCGCTATTGCTACTTACCCGTAGCGCGGACACATGAAACGCGCTACAGATACGGGTGTAGCAGTAGTGCTTCTCCTGGAGAAAGCGCTACTACTAAAATTCCCACTACAAGCGCTATAGCTAACTTAGCTATAGCGTTTTTTCCTACCAGCGCTATTACTACGTTTGACTTAACCCCCGCGCGGTTTCTCTCCCTCACTTCTCCCCCAAATCTCTCGCCCACTTCGCCGCCGTATCCCCACTTCGCCACTGTTTCCAGCCGACATCGACGCCCCCGGAGCCACCAGAGCCGCACACCGTCGACGCCACCGGAGCCGCCCCCAACGCCACCAGAGCCGCGCGGCCTCATCAATGCCACCGGAGCCGCCCTCGCCACCACCGGAGCCACCCTCTACGCTTGACTCCCTCGCCGTCACCAGAGACGCCCCTGCCTCCCTCGCCACCATCGAAGCCATCCTTTGTAAGCCCCCACCCCTCCTCTCTCTCATGCATAGCACAAACATTGGACAGAGAACTAGCTAGCTAGGTTAACTACTTTAATTAGGTTAATTATCTAGGTTAGTGCAAAAATTTAGTTGGGGCTTTCATAGAGAACTAGTTATGTTAACTAGTTTAATTAGGTTAACTAGCTAGGTTAACTAGCTAGGTTAATTAGATTCATTAGGTTCATTAGGTTAACAAGCTAGGTTAGAGCAAACATTTAGTTAGGGCAGTAGGTTTAACTAGGACAATAGGGTTTAGAGCAAAAATTATTTGGACTATGGACCTGAATCTGGTTCAAATTTCATTCAAATGGAATTTGAATTATTTGGGCTATGGAAATTTTGTTGAGTTCAGAAGGGTTAGAGAAAATGGAGTTCCTTTGTAATTTGGGTTGTGTCCTAGGCAGAGAACGGTTAGAGAAAATAATGTGTGTGTGTGAGAGGAATAGCTAGAAGAGAATTTGGGTTATGTCCTAGCTAGGCAGAGAAGTGTTTAGTGAGGTCATTTTGCAAAGGTTTTTTTATTTTTGAAAAGACCACTATTTTTCAAGGAAAATAATTTAGGCAAGTTTTATTTTAAAGATGATTCCTTCCTAGACTTTTAGCTTTAAACAGAAAACAAAAGCATTTAGCTAAAAATAAAAAATAGTAGCTATGGCATTTAGCTATAAACAAAAAACAGAATTGATGTTATATGATATATGTCATTGATGTTCATTTGGATATTCCATTATTGTTGATTATATCTTTTCATTGAAGTGGTCATGTTATATCTTTTCATTGAAGTGGTTCGATTGTGCGCAAGCGGCCTTTGTTGTTTGCAGGGAATGATTCCGAGTGGCCTATGTTTTGCCGGAATGTTGATTCATTTCCGTTCCGGCAAATTTTAGGCACTCTATTTGTCCAGTTTGTAGCAAAGGTCATGCCGAAATTTACCATGAATTTCGGCATGACTTGTGCTACAAACTAGGACATATCGAGTGCCCGGGATTTGCCGCAACAGGAATGAATCAACATTCCTGCAAAACATTGGACTTTTGTATGTCATTATTCATATTATTAGGTCTAGAATTAATTGACTAGATTTAATCGTACGAAACATGGCTAGCAACGATGAAGGACAGGGTTCTAGTGATTGCAACGTCTATGCGGTGGCACACGCCTATTTGAACCTTCTCTGTGAGCAACGGTTGTTGCAGGGCCCACCTGTCACATTCGAGACTGAGACCGACATCGAGACCGGCACTGGGACTGACACTGGCGTCGAGACCGACACAGAGAGTGGCGAAGCCAGTATAGAACCGGAAATAAAGAGGCAACTGCGCCCAAACCAGCTCATCACTACTAGACTGGTGGTGATGGAGGTGGACGACGGCAATTTTGAGCCAAAAGAGACTGCAGAAGCACGTGCGTGCTACGACAATCAAATAGCCTGCATCCTACAGGCAACCGCCACCATCAACGATGCGAAACTAAGGAAGATACCAGATATGAATCACTCAGGTATTCTTGTTCCCGGGCCAGGATGAAATCAAATATAAAAATCCAGATAAAGACCCGACAATGAAGAAGATAAACAGACGCGCCATGGGCAAGTTTAGCGGCGCGTTGTCCGCCTGGAAAGTAAGGGTGAAACATCGGATCATCGACAAAGAGGAACCCTACTCCGAGATTGTAAAGGATAATCCGACAATTACGAAAGAGCGGTTTGAAATATTCAAGGCAGCTTGCGTTGCCGAAGCTGCCAAAGAAAAGTCGGAGTACATGAAGGGGCTTCAAGAGAGGAACATGGGGTGCCACCACCTCGGAAGCCGTGGTTATGCGGGGAAGAGGTCCATATGGGCCAAGAAGGACGCGGAACGTGAAAGTCTTGGCATCCTAGACCCCTTGGCGGAGTTCGTCGTCCCACTGGAGCATGACGTCATTAGGGCCCGATACCATTGGGACCCAGTCAAGAAGGTTTTCGAGACGGACGAGATCATGAAGGATTTCATGAGACTGCTGGTAATTTTTAATTTCCCCCTAGTTCTGATCAATTTGACTACACGTTTAGTCATATTTGTAAATGATCCTTGTTCCTTTTGCAGAAAGAGCAGCACAGGATCGCGGCCGAAATCAACTCGCCATCTGAGGCTTTGGCGAGGCTCGAGTGGGACACCCCATTCAACCGGGCCTTGAACATGTTTAAAGGACTCCTGGTGGACACTCGGTTGTCGTATGGACGCGTGCACGGCGTAGAAGAGGGCGCCACATGGAAGAAGTAATATCGTGAGACTACGGAGGAGAGAAAGCAAAGACAGAGGTTAACTGAAGAAAACATCGACAACAAGGTTGCGATTGCGGTTGATAAGAAATCAATTGAGGCAGTCAAAGCAGCGGTAGCTGCCGCAGAAGAGGAAATGGCAACTTCGTATGGTGTGCTGATTCCGGCTATCGTCAATTGGAGCAGGCAAAATCCAAATAAAGATGCAGCGGACTTTCCCCTTTCCAACTTCTTCGGGAGCAGCTCGACTAGCGTTGCACCAGCACCTGCTCCCGCACCTGCTCCTGCACCGGCTCCCACACCAGCTCCTGCACCGGCTCCCGCACCTACTCATAGCAGGCCGTCCTTCATCTCGGACGTGCTCGGCGGTGCTTTGTCTTTGGCTGAGCTCGACGCCCTCACAGTACCTGTCACACTGACCCTCTTCAATAAATGTATAATCTCCCGTTTCCGTTGCCTTTCAGATGTCTCACGTCGCAGACATGTCTGTCGGTGTCAAAACCGGCGGATCTCGGGTAGGGGGTCCCGAACTGTGCGTCTAAGGCGGATGGTAACAGGAGGCGGGGGACACAATGTTTACCCAGGTTCGGGCCCTCGCGATGGAGGTAATACCCTACTTCCTGCTTGATTGATCTTGATGATATGAATATTACAAGGGTTGATCTACCACGAGATCGGAGAGGCTAAACGCTAGAAGCTAGCCTATGGTATGATTGTTATTGTCCTACAGACTAAAACCCTCCGGTTTATATAGATACCGGAGGGGCTAGGGTTACACAGAGTCGGTTACAAGGGACGAGATATACATATCCAAATCGTCGAGCTTGCCTTCCACACAAAGGAGAGTCCCATCCGGACACGGGACAAAGTCTTCAATCTTGTATCTTCATAGTCCAACAGTTCGGCCAAAGTATATAGTCCGGCTGTCCGAGGACCCCCTAATCCAGGACTCCCTCAGTAGCCCCCGAACCAGGCTTCAATGACGATGAGTCCAGCGCGCAGATTGTCTTCGGCATTGCAAGGCGGGTTCTCCTCCAAATCCTGAGTACCTATCGTAATGAGTTGTGTCCGGCCTCCCATGAACGTTGCACTCCTCGGCTTCTATGCCTTAATAATGGCTATCTTCCACGTGTCGAGCGAATGCGAGAGGTCGGGGTGTTTTTACATTTACCACCCTAACCAGGTAGGTGAATTGTCTATTTAAACAGTCAGGGATCTTCAGATCTAGATCACACCACCTTCCCACAGCGAGTATCCATCGGAGCGTGCCTGGAAAAATCCATCCTGTCATGGCTGGCCACCGCAGCTCCTCCTCTCGCCCCCATAGCCCTAAGCCAGGTAGTTGGGAGAAGTGTTTTGTTCCCCATAGCCAACTAGTAGAGTTGCAGACCCAGGGGTTTCTCCCTCCTGCGTACATGGTCCCCGTCCGAGCCGGTCTAGCCACTTATAATGGCGGGGAGCAAGCAGAAAGCTTTCCCAACCCATCCACGGGGGAGCGGGTATGCCTCGTCCCTTATTTATTGAGGGGACTCGGATTTCCAATCCATCCATTCCTTCGTGGGCTCCTGGAGTTCTATGGCATCCAACTGCATAACTTTACTCCCGCCTCCATATTACACATTGCAGGCTACGCTGCCCTTTGCGAGCCATTTCTGGGCTGTGAAGCTCATTTCGAGTTGTGGCAGAGGCTATTCTGCCTCGTGCCCCGTACACAGGAGGGGTCAATATTTCAAGTGGGCGGAGCCGAACTATGGCGCATCACCAGGCCCGGATAGCTGTCTGGTACTCCGAAGAAGACATCCGAAGACTGGCCTTTGGAGTGGTTTTATATGGAGGACGTTCCCCTCCTGGACCCTATTCGGATGGGCCTTCCTGAGTTCAACAACGCCCCTTTGAAGAAACTTCGTAGCTGGCGCCCTCGGAGCCCCCAGGAGGAAGATAGCAGAGAGGTCCTTTACCTGATGAGCTGGATAAAGACACTGGCCGAATCAGGACTGACAATAATCGAGGTTATGCCAATATGTATAATGCGGGGGGTGCACCACTTCAATATCGGGGACAACCCATGTGACACTTCAATGGAGAAGACGATGCCACCCGCTGCGGCTGTAAAGGTCCGGACTCCGCCGCCGCTCTGGCGAAAATACTGTCCGATTTATATAAGGGAGAGGAAGAGGAGTTCATCCGTATTAAGCCAAGGATGGATTCTCCATGTACAACCCCCCAAACTGGGTGAGCTGCTGCTTTTTACTCCAAACCTTCCCGCTTTCTTTGTCATAAATATTTACCTTGCTATTTCATAGCAGGAACTACGAAAAGCTGTGAGGGAGATTCACAGCCCGTCTCCACAGCCAGAGGACCCTGATCGGGCCCTCGATCTCGGACTTGAAGAAGATCCGGACATATTCGTGGAGCTCATCGACAGGACATTTTATCAGTTAAGCTGCGACGGTGCCT
Source organism: Triticum dicoccoides (assembly GCF_002162155.2). NCBI lineage: Eukaryota > Viridiplantae > Streptophyta > Magnoliopsida > Poales > Poaceae > Triticum > Triticum dicoccoides. Next base: position 266,882,535 of record NC_041388.1, read on the forward strand.
TGGTGGCCATCACCGCCGATTATCCTGGACTGCTCCCTGCATCGCATGTAAGTAAAACCGGAGTCCCAACTTCCGAGAAGGATCCCCTTTTTGCACTTCACCCACCGCACACGTATGGTGTTTTGCAGGGAAGGCCCTCGGGACGCCATGCCGAACCCGCAGTGACTCACCAACAAGGGGCACCGAAACTGGGTAGGCTTAAAAGGAAGGCAGTCAGGACTGAGATGTCATCGCAGAAGTATGAAAAAGAACCTTGCTCCGTGGTTATTGTCTTTAAAGTATAATAACATCCGTGGTTAGAACCAGGAAAAACGCTCGTCGGACCGTATCCGGAGAGCCTGCCAGCCATGCCTCCACCAGCCGGGCTCCAGAGCCGGACTTGGAGGCAGATGCTAATGTGGGGACAACGCCGGATATTCCTCCTACCGAGGATGCGGATAGGCTGTCCGCCACAAATTCCAAAGTGGAGAGTGCCATGAAGCACAGGCGTCGCCGAGCCGTACTCCGCGACCCCAGTTTTTTCTGAAGAGGCGTTTGATGCCTTCAACTCAGGGGACGCGTACATCCGAGCTGCTCAAAATGGTCTTGCTAGAGCCACGGACCAGTATGTAAAGGATATACGGGTAAGAAAATCTGATAATTATATATATATACCAGTAGCCCCTGAGACTTGAAACAGTTAGCACAACTGATTTAAGGATCATTATTTTCATAGGTTCTTACTGAGAAGAATACCCAGTTGTCTCAAGAGCTGGAGGAGTGCAAAGCCCAGCTACGGGCCGCAGTTGCCAAAATGGAGGAGTCCCAGAAGGCCACATCTGGTAACACTTGTTCCTATCGAAAAAACGAGATGTACCAGTTAATATTTGGCTTGCATGCTAATCCAATCAATAGATTCTGCAGATGATCCCGGAGTGAATCCGGAGGAGCAACATGCTCAACGGCAGCTGAAGGCTAGCAAGCGCGTGCTTACACAAGTAAGGCGAGAGAAAAATGATCTCCAAGATGCCAATACCCAGCTAGATGTTGAACTGAAAGATGTTCAGGCCTAGCCGGCTGACTCCGTAAAGGAGAATAAAAGGCTTCGACACGACATTTTCAGTAAGTGCTTGAGCGAACTGTTGGAAATATGCCCTAGAGGCAATAATAAAAGCATTATTATTATATTTCTTTGTTCATGATAATTGTCTTTATTCATGCTATAATTGTATTATCCGGAAATCGTAATACATGTGTGAATAACAGACACCAACATGTCCCTAGTAAGCCTCTAGTTGACTAGCTCGTTGATCAATAGATAGTCATGGTTTCCTGGCTATGGACATTGGATGTCATTGATAACGGGATCACATCATTAGGATAATGATGTGATGGACAAGACCCAATCCTAAGCATAGCGTGAGATCGTGTAGTTCGTTTGCTAGAGCTTTTCTAATGTCAAGTATCTTTTCCTTTGACCATGAGATCATGTAACTCCCGGATACCGTAGGAGTGCTTTGGGTGTATCAAACGTCACAACGTAACTGGGTGACTATAAAGGTGCATTACAGGTATCTCCGAAAGTGTCTGTTGGGTTGACACGGATCGAGACTGGGATTTGTCACTCCGTATGACGGAGAGATATCACTGGGCCCACTCGGTAATGCATCATCATAATGAGATCAAAGTGACCAAGTGTCTGGTCACGGGATCATGCATTACGGTACGAGTAAAGTGACTTGCCGGTAACGAGATTGAACGAGGTATTGGGATACCGATGATCGGATCTCGGGCAAGTAACATATCGATTGACAAAGGGAATTGCATACGGGGTTGATTAAATCCTCGACATTGTGGTTCATCCGATGAGATCATCGTGGAGCATGTGGGAGCCAACATGGGTATCCAGATCCCGCTGTTGGTTATTGACCGGAGAGCGATCTCGGTCATGTCTACATGTCTCCCGAACCCGTAGGGTCTACACACTTAAGGTTCAGTGACGCTAGGGTTGTAGGGATATGTATATGTAGTAACCCGAATGTTGTTTGGAGTCCCGGATGAGATCCCGGACGTCACGAGGAGTTCGGGAATGGTCCGGAGGTAAAGATTTATATATGGGAAGTCCTGTTTTGGGCATCATGACAAGTTTCGGGGTTATCGGTATTGTACCGGGACCACCGGAAGGGTCCCGGGGGTCCACCGGGTGGGTCCACCTGTCCCGGGGGGCCACATGGGCTGTAGGGGGTGCGCCTTGGCCTACATGGGCCAAGGGCACCAGCCCCACATAGGCCCATGCGCCTAGGGTTTGAGGGAGGAAGAGTCCTAGGAGGGGAAGGCACCTCCTAGGTGCCTTGGGGGGAGGGAAACCCCCCTTGGCCGCCGCCCCCCTAGGAGATTGGATCTCTAGGGCCGGCCACCCCCCCTTGGCCCTCCTATATATAGTGGGGGAAAGGAGGGACTTCATACCTTGGCCTTTGGTTGCCTCCTTCTCCCTCTCCAACACCTCCTCCTCCTCCATAGTGCTTGGCGTAGCCCTGCCGGAGTACTGCAGCTCCATCAACACCACGCCGTCGTGCTGTTGCTGGTGCTATCTCCCTCAACCTCTCCTCCCCCCTTGCTGGATCAAGAAGGAGGAGACGTGGCTGTTCCGTACGTGTGTTGAACGCGGAGGTACCGTCCGTTCGGTGCTAGGATCTCCGGTGATTTGGATCACGTCGTGTTCGACTACATCATCCCCGTTCTTTGAACGCTTCCGCTCGCGATCTACAAGGTATGTAGATGCATCTAATCACTCATTGCTAGATGAACTCATAGATGGATCTTGGTGAAACCGTAGGAAAATTTTTATTTTCTGCAACGTTCCCCAACAGTGGCATCATGAGCTAGGTCTATGCGTAGTTCTTCTTGCACGAGTAGAACACAATTTGTTGTGGGCGTAGATTTGTCAACTTTCTTGCCGCTACTAGTCTTATCTTGCTTCAGCGGTATTGTGGGATGAAGCGGCCTGGACCAACCTTACACGTACGCTTACGTGAGACCGGTTCCACCGACTAACATGCACTAGTTGCATAAGGTGGCTGGCGGGTGTCTGTCTCTCCTACTTTAGTTGAAGTGGATTCGATGAAAAGGGTCCTTATGAAGGGTAAATAGAAGTTGACAAATCACGTTGTGGCTTTCACGTAGGTAAGAAAATGTTCTTGCTAGAACCCTACTTCAGCCACGTAAAACTTGCAACAACAATTAGAGAACGTCTAACTTGTTTTTGCAGCAAGTGCTTTGTGATATGATATGGCCAAAGTTGTGATGAATGATGAATGATCTATATGTCATGTATGAGATGTTCATGTTATTGTAATAGGAATCACGACTTGCATGTCGATGAGTATGACAACCGGCAGGAGCCATAGGAGTTGTCTTTATTTTTTGTATGACCTGCGTGTCATTGAAGAACGCCATGTAAACTACTTTACTTTATTACTAAACGCGTTAGTCATAGAAGTAGAAGTAGTCGTTGGCGTGACAACTTCATGAAGACACGATGATGGAGATCATGATGATGGAGATCATGGTGTCATGCCGGTGACAAGATGATCATGGAGCCCCGAAGATGAAGATCAAAGGAGCTATATGATATTGGCCATATCATGTCACTACTTTATATAATTGCATGTGATGTTTATTATGTTTTATGCATCTTGTTTACTTAAGACGACGGTAGTAAATAAGATGATCCCTTACAAAAATTTCAAGAAGTGTTCTCCCCTAACTGTGCACCGTTGCTAAATTCGTCGTTTCGAAGCACCACGTGATGATCGGGTGTGATAGATCCTTACGTTCACATACAACGGGTGTAAGACAGTTTTACACAGCGAAAACACTTAGGGTTAACTTGACGAGCCTAGCATGTACAGACATGGCCTCGGAACACGGAGACCGAAAGGTCGAACACGAGTCGTATGGAAGATACGATCAACATGAGAATGTTCACCGATGATAACTAGTCCGTCTCACGTGATGATCGGACACGGCCTAGTCGACTCGGATCGTGTAACACTTAGATGACCAAAGGGATGTCAAATCTGAGTGGGAGTTCATTATAATTTGATTAGATGAACTTAATTATCATGAACTTAGTCTAAATATTTTACAATATGTCTTGTAGATCAAATGGCCAACGTAGTCCTCAACTTCAACGCGTTCCTAGAGAAAACCAAGCTGAAAGACGATGGCAGCAACTATACGGACTGGGTCCGGAACCTAAGGATCATCCTCATAGCTGCCAAGAAAGATTATGTCCTACAAGCACCGTTGGGTGACGCACCTGTCCTCCCTGCAGAACAAGACGTTATGAACGCTTGGCAGGCACGTTCCGATGACTACTCCCTCGTTCAGTGCGGCATGCTTTACAGCTTAGAGCCGGGGCTCCAAAAGCATTTTGAGAGACATGGAGCATATGAGATGTTCGAAGAGCTGAAAATGGTTTTCCAAGCTCATGCCCGGGTCGAGAGATATGAAGTCTCCGACAAATTCTTCAGCTGTAAGATGGAGGAAAATAGTTCTGTCAGTGAGCACATACTCACTATGTCTGGGTTACATAACCGCTTGACTCAGCTGGGAGTTAATCTCCCGGATGATGCGGTCATTGATAGAATCCTCCAGTCGCTTCCACCAAGCTACAAGAGCTTTGTGATGAACTTCAATATGCAGGGGATGGAAAAGACCATTCCTGAAGTATTTGCTATGCTGAAATCAGCAGAGGTAGAAGTTAAGAAGGAACATCAAGTGTTGATGGTCAATAAAACCACTAAGTTCAAGAAGGGCAAGGGTAAAAAGAACTTCAAGAAGGACGGCGAGGTAGTTGCCGCTCCCAGCAAGCAAGCTGCCGGGAAGAAGCCAAAGAATGGACCCAAGCCCAAGACTGAGTGCTTTTATTGCAAGGAAAGTGGTCACTGGAAGCGGAACTGCCCCAAATACTTAGCGGACAAGAAGGCCGGCAAAACCAAAGGTATATTTGATATACATGTAATTGATGTGTACCTTACCAGTAATCGTAGTGACTCCTGGGTATTTGATACCGGTGCCGTTGCTCATATTTGTAACACACAGCAGGAGCTGCGGAATAAACGGAGACTGGCGAAGGACGAGGTGATGATGCACATCGGGAATGGTTCCAAGGTCGTTGTGATCGCCGTCGGCACGCTACCTCTACATTTACCTACGGGATTAGTTTTGAACCTCAATAATTGTTATTTTGTGCCCAGTTTGAGCATGAACATTGAATCAGGATCTCGTTTAATTCGAGATGGCTACTCATTTAAATCCGAGAATAATGGTTGTTCTATTTATATGAGAGATATGTTTTATGGTCATGCTCTGATGGTGAATGGTTTATTCTTTATGAATCTCGAGCGTAATGCTACACATATTCATAGTGTAAGTACCAAAAGATGTAAGATTGATAGTGATAGTCCCACATACTTGTGGCACTGCCGCCTTGGTCACATAGGTGTCAAACACATGAAGAAGCTCCATGCTGATGGACTTTTAGAGTCTCTTGATTACGAATCATTTGACACGTGCGAACCATGCCTCATGGGTAAAATGACCAAGACTCCATTCTCAGGAACAATGGAGCGAGCAACCAACTTATTGGAAATCATACATACTGATGTGTGCGGTCCAATGAGTGTTGAGGCTCGCGGTGGCTATCGTTATGTTCTCACCCTCACTGATGACTTGAGTAGATATGGGTATGTCTACTTAATGAAACACAAGTCTGAGACCTTTGAAAAGTTCAAGGAATTTCAGAGTGAAGTTGAGAATCAACGTGACAGGAAAATCAAGTTTCTACGATCAGATCATGGAGGAGAATACTTGAGTCACGAGTTTGGTACACACTTAAGAAAATGTGGAATAGTTTCAAAACTCACGCCGCCTGGAACACCTCAGCGTAATGGTGTGTCCGAACGTCGTAATCGCACTCTATTAGATATGGTACGATCTATGATGTCTCTTGCCGATTTACCACTATCTTTTTGGGGCTATGCTTTAGAGACTGCCGCATTCACTTTAAATAGGGCACCATCGAAATCCGTTGAGACGACACCGTATGAATTGTGGTTTGGGAAGAAACCTAAGCTGTCATTTCTAAAAGTTTGGGGATGTGATGCTTATGTCAGGAAACTTCAACCTGAAAAGCTCGAACCCAAATCAGAAAAATGCGTCTTCATAGGATACCCTAAAGAAACTGTTGGGTATATCTTCTACCTCAGATCCGAAGGCAAGATCTTTGTTGCCAAGAATGGGTCCTTTCTAGAGAAAGAGTTTCTCTCGAAAGAAGTAAGTGGGAGGAAAGTAGAGCTTGATGAAGTATTACCTCCTGAACCGGAAAATGGCTCAACTCAAGAAAATGTTCCTGAGGTGCCTACACCGGCTAGAGAGGAAGTTAATGATAATGATCAAGATACTTCTGATCAAGCTCCTACTGAAATTCGAAGGTCCACAAGGACACGTTCCACACCAGAGTGGTACGGCAACCCTGTCTTGGAAATCATGTTGTTAGACAACAGTGAACCTTCGAACTATGAAGAAGCGATGGCGGGCCCGGATTTCGACAAATGGCTAGAAGCCATGAAATCCGAGATAGGATCCATGTATGAAAACGAAGTATGGACTTTGACTGACTTGCCCGTAGAACGGCGAGCCATAGAAAATAAATGGAACTTTAAGAAGAAGACAGACGCGGATGGTAATGTGACCATCTATAAAGCTCGGCTTGTCTCTAAGGGTTATCGACAAGTTCAAGGGGTTGACTACGATGAGACTTTCTCACCGGTAGCGAAGCTGAAGTCCGTCCGAATCATGTTAGCAATTGCCGCATTTTATGATTATGAAATTTGGCAAATGGACGTCAAAACGGCATTCCTTAATGGTTTCCTTAAGGAAGAATTGTATATGATGCAGCCGGAAGGTTTTGTCGATCCTAAAAATGTTGACAAGGTGTGCAGGCTCCAACGCTCGATTTATGGGCTGGTGCAAGCATCTCGGAGTTGGAACATTCGTTTTGATGAGATGATCAAAGCGTTTGGGTTTACACAGACTTATGGAGAAGCCTGTGTTTACAAGAAAGTGAGTGGGAGCTCTATAGCATTTCTCATACTATATGTAGATGACATACTTTTGATGGGAAATGATATAGAACTTTTGGACAGCATTAAGGCCTACTTGAATAAGAGTTTTTCAATGAAGGACCTTGGAGAAGCTGCTTATATATTAGGCATCAAGATCTATAGGGATAGATCGAGACGCCTCATAGGTCTTCCACAAAGCACATATCTTGATAAGATTTTGAAGAAGTTCAAAATGGATCAGTCCAAGAAAGGGTTCTTGCCTGTTTTGCAAGGTGTGAAATTGAGCTCAACTCAATGTCCGACCACGGCAGAAGATATAGAAGAGATGAGTGTCATCCCCTATGCCTCAGCCATAGGTTCTATTATGTATGCCATGCTGTGTACCAGACCTGATGTAAACCTTGCCGTAAGTTTGGTAGGAAGGTACCAAAGTAATCCCGGCAAGGAACATTGGACAGCGGTCAAGAATATCCTGAAGTACCTGAAAAGGACTAAGGGAATGTTTCTCGTTTATGGAGGTGACGAAGAGCTCATCGTAAAGGGTTACGTCGACGCTAGCTTCGACACAGATCTGGATGACTCTAAGTCACAAACCGGATACGTGTATATTTTGAATGGTGGGGCAGTAAGCTGGTGCAGTTTCAAGCAGAGCGTCGTGGCGGGATCTACATGTGAAGCGGAGTACATGGCAGCCTCGGAGGCAGCACATGAAGCAATTTGGATGAAGGAGTTCATCACCGACCTAGGAGTCATACCCAATGCGTCGGGGCCGATCAAGCTCTTCTGTGACAACACTGGAGCTATTGCACTTGCCAAGGAGCCCAGGTTTCACAAGAAGACAAGGCACATCAAGCGTCGCTTCAACTCCATTCATGAAAATGTTCAAGATGGAGACATAGAGATTTGTAAAGTACATACGGACCTGAATGTAGCGGATCCGTTGACTAAACCTCTCCCTAGAGAAAAACATGATCAACACCAGAATTCCATGGGTGTTCGATTCATCACAATGTAACTAGATTATTAACTATAGTGCAAGTGGGAGACTGTTGGAAATATGCCCTAGAGGCAATAATAAAAGCATTATTATTATATTTCTTTGTTCAGGATATTGTCTTTATTCATGCTATAATTGTATTATCCGGAAATCGTAATACATGTGTGAATAACAGACACCAACATGTCCCTAGTAAGCCTCTAGTTGACTAGCTCGTTGATCAATAGATAGTCATGGTTTCCTGGCTATGGACATTGGATGTCATTGATAACGGGATCACATCATTAGGATAATGATGTGATGGACAAGACCCAATCCTAAGCATAGCGTGAGATCGTGTAGTTCGTTTGCTAGAGCTTTTCTAATGTCAAGTATCTTTTCCTTTGACCATGAGATCGTGTAACTCCCGGATACCGTAGGAGTGCTTTGGGTGTATCAAACGTCACAACGTAACTGGGTGACTATAAAGGTGCATTACAGGTATCTCCGAAAGTGTCTGTTGGGTTGACATGGATCGAGACTGGGATTTGTCACTCCGTATGACGGAGAGATATCACTGGGCCCACTCGGTAATGCATCATCATAATGAGCTCAAAGTGACCAAGTGTCTGGTCACGGGATCATGCATTATGGTACGAGTAAAGTGACTTGCCGGTAACGAGATTGAACGAGGTATTGGGATACCGACGATCGGATCTCGGGCAAGTAACATATCGATTGACAAAGGGAATTGCATACGGGGTTGATTAAATCCTCGACATCGTGGTTCATCCGATGAGATCATCATGGAGCATGTGGGAGCCAACATGGGTATCCAGATCCCGCTGTTGGTTATTGACCGGAGAGCAATCTCGGTCATGTCTACATGTCTCCCGAACCCGTAGGGTCTACACACTTAAGGTTCAGTGACGCTAGGGTTGTAGGGATATGTATATGCAGTAACCCGAATGTTGTTCGGAGTCTCGGATGAGATCCCGGACGTCACGAGGAGTTCCAGAATGGTCTGGAGGTAAAGATTTATATATGGGAAGTCCTGTTTCGGGCATCGGGACAAGTTTCGGGGTTATCGGTATTGTACCGGGACCACCGGAAGGGTCCCGGGGGTCCACCGGGTGGGTCCACCTGTCCCGGGGGGCCACATGGGCTGTAGGGGGTGCGCCTTGGCCTACATGGGCCAAGGACACCAGCCCCACATAGGCCCATGCGCCTAGGGTTTGAGGGAGGAAGAGTCCTAGGAGGGGAAGGCACCTCCTAGGTGCCTTGGGGGGAGGGAAACCCCCCTTGGCCGCCGCCCCCCTAGGAGATTGGATCTCCTAGGGCCGGCCACCCCCCCTTGGCCCTCCTATATATAGTGGGGGAAAGGAGGGACTTCATACCTTGGCCTTTGGTTGCCTCCTTCTCCCTCTCCAACACCTCCTCCTCCTCCATAGTGCTTGGCGTAGCCCTGCCGGAGTACTGCAGCTCCATCAACACCACGCCGTCGTGCTGCTGCTGGTGCTATCTCCCTCAACCTCTCCTCCCCCCCTTGCTGGATCAAGAAGGAGGAGACGTGGCTGTTCCGTACATGTGTTGAACGCGGAGGTACCGTCCGTTCGGTGCTAGGATCTCCGGTGATTTGGATCACGTCGTGTTCGACTACATCATCCCCGTTCTTTGAACGCTTCCGCTCGCGATCTACAAGGTATGTAGATGCATCTAATCACTTGTTGCTAGATGAACTCATAGATGGATCTTGATGAAACCGTAGGAAAATTTTTATTTTCTGCAACGTTCCCCAACACGAACTTCTATAGAGTTCGGAGAAGAAACCAGCTAACAGAGCTATATCTGTAGGTATGCTGACGGGCCGTCCCGGAGAGGAGATGCCCGGGTCTGCGGGAGATCTTCTACCAGAGCTCTCACAACTGCATGAACAAGTTCGGCAGATGATGCAGGACCTTGCCCAGGCCTTGTGGCCATCCGCCTCCCTGCCAAGAGGCATGGGGGAGCTTGTAGAGATACTCAAGGGAGCCCGGCGACGCTTCCGATTATGGAAGATATCTGCCTGCCGACAAGGTGCAAGGGAAGCCTGGGCCATGGTGAAGACTCGATATACCAAGGCTGACCCAAACCATATGGCCGAGGTCAGACCTGTTGGATCTGATGGGAAAGAGATCCCCGTCAGCTTGGTGTATGATTAGGTGAGATTAGCCGCAAAGTATTCCCAACGGGATTGTAGGCTAGACAGCCTGTTGGAGGGTATAGAAGAAGAATTTAGTCAATCTAAGTGACTGTGTACTTCGAGTGACATATATTGTCCCTAGCCAGATTGTAAATCATTTGTCATGGCGGACCTTTTCGCTTCGACCTCCGGACCCGACAGTCCGAAGTGTATCCGAATACCCGCTCAGTTATGTAAAAACCGGGGTACGTGGGAAATCAGGCATAGGGGTCATAAGTGCTTGAACAGACAAGTACCCAACTAGTTATGTTATATTACATGGATAGTAAGAAACATCTTCCAGGGAGAATAGTTTCGTTAAGGGTTCCTTTCCCTGGGTACGCATGCATTAATGTGCATGTGCGAACTGCGACAAGAGACACAGGATAAAACATCTGGGGGTATGTATTCTAATAAGTAAAAAAGTCATCCTTTGTTCGCCGACCGAATATTCCCTTAAGAACGCTAGCTTTCGGCTTCACCCAGTCTGAGGTACACGTCCGGCTGACTCAGCAGTAACAATCGCAGAGGTGCTCCCCTTATGCCCTAGCCGAATTAACGGGAACGTAGGGCATAAACACGAGAGCCAGGCAACCCAGCTTGGCCAAAACTTAAGTCATATCGATGCATATGATGGCAAAGAAAAGGTGCATGTGTAAAAATAACACATGTGCGGCAGGCATAGAGCCCGGATCATAATTATATTAAGCTTCTCTATAAGAAGCCCCTAGGTATAATGAGCATGCTTAGCGCGTACAAATTGTGCAGTCAAGACACATTTTAACCTTTGATGGCCGCGAAGAAAAGGAAGAAAGACAGAAAAATATAGATAACAAAAATATAAAAAATTGACGGAGGTAAGGAGACGAACATAGAGTTCGGCGCTAGGCGTAGAACCTTCGGAGTCTAGTCGCGTTCCATGGGTTTGGCTCGAGTCGATTGTCCGATGCATCCCGCGAACGGTACGCTCCACCGGTCAGAACTTTGTCAATAACAAAGGGACCTTCCCATTTGGGTTTGAGCTTGTCCTTTTTCTTCTCTGGTAGGCGTAGAACGAGTTCGCCAACATTATAAGTTTTGGCCCGTACTTCTCTGCTTTGATACCATCGAGCCTGTTCTTGATAGAATGCAGATCGGGCTTTTGCCATGTCACGCTCCACCTCCAGGGCGTCCAAACTGTCCTGCCGATCTAACTCGGCTTCTTTTTCTTCGTACATGCGCGCGCGAGGTGAGTCATGAATGATGTCGCAGGGCAGTACCGCCTCTACGCCGTACACCATAAAGAAAGGTGTGTATCCGGTAGTGCGATTTGGCGTGGTCCGCAGCCCCCATAGTACGGAGTCGAGCTCCTCGACCCAGTGTGTATCTGATTTCTTCATGGACCGCACTAGTCTGGGTTTAATGCCGCTCATTATAAGACCATTTGCTCGTTCGACTTGACCGTTAGTTTGAGGGTGATAGACGGATGCATAATCGAGCTTAATGCCCATGTGGCCGCACCAAGTTTTTACCTCATCGGTTGTAAAGTCCGAGCCGTTATCAGTGATGATACTGTTGGGGACACCATAGCGATGTACAACCCCGGATATGAAATCTATCAGTGGTCCGGATTTGGCCGTTTTAACTGGTTTGGCCTCTATCCATTTGGTGAATTTATCCACCATGACCAATAGGTACTTTTTCTTATGGTTTCCTCCTTTAAGGGCTCCGACCATATAGAGCCCGCAGACCACGAAGGGCCAAGTAATGGGGATTGTCTGGAGGGCGGTAGGTGGCATATGGCTTTGGTTTGCAAAGAGCTGGCAACCGACGCAATGTTGAACGAGGTCATGTGCGTCTGCTCGAGCTGTCGGCCAGTAGAAACCTGTACGGAAGGCCTTATCTACAAGGGCCCGAGCTGCGGCGTGATGGCCGCCGAGTCCAGCATGAATTTCTGCCAAAAGTTGCCGTCCTTCCTCCTCGGAGACGCACCTTTGCAGTACCTCGGTAGCGCTTTTCTTATAAAGCTCTCCCTCGTGGACCTTGTAGGCTTTAGACCTCCAACGTGCCTCATTTTGGTCCTCAGGGAGTTCTTGCCTATTTAGGTAAGACAAGAAGGGTTCTGTCCACGGGGCGATGACAGACATAATCACGTGGGCCGAAGGTGTTATCTCAGTGGCGGAGCCTCCGATTATGTCCGAGTGTTCGGGGTCTGGTGTTGTGGCCGGCTCCGGACTATTGTTGCCGGTCTCCCCTTCCCACACCACGGATGGCTTAAACAGCCTTTCCAAGAAGATATTAGGTGGGACAGGGTCGCGCTTAGCGCCGATTCGGGCGAGGATATCCGTCGCTTGATTGTTTTCTAGGACCACGTGGTGGAATTCGAGCCCCTCGAAGCGAGCTGACATTTTGAGGACGACATTGCGATAAGCCGCCATTTTTGGGTCCTTGGCATCAAAATCTCCATTTATTGAGATATTGCGAGGTTCGAATCCCCACGCACTTCTAGGCGTTGAATGCCCATGGAGACTGCCATCCGGAGACCATGCAACAGGGACTCATATTCGGCTGCGTTGTTGGAGTATGTGTATAATATTTGGAGTACGTATTGGACTGTATCTTCGGTTGGGGATGTCAGGACGACGCCTGCTCCCAGACTCGCAAACATTTTAGAGTCGTCGAAGTGCATGATCTAGTTGGAGTACGCGCCTTATTCTTTAGGGAGTTCGGCTTCTGTCCATTCGGCGATGAAATCGGCCAGTACTTGTGACTTAATGGCTCGTCGTTGTTTGTATGATATGTCGAACGGTAGGAGCTCAATAGCCCATTTAGCAATCTGGCCCGTGGCATGGCGGTTGTTTATAATGTCGTTGAGTGGAACCTCGGAGGCCACCGTAATTGAACACTCTTGAAAGTAGTGTCGTAGTTTTTGGGATGCCATGAAGACCGCGTATGCTATCTTTTGATAATGTGGGTACCGGGGGATTTGCATGGAATGAGGACAGTAGATATGTAGTATACCGGCTTTTGAAGCGGGAACTTATGTCCGACCGTTTCTCGTTCAACGACGAGCACTGCTCTTACAACCTGGTGTGTTGCCGCTATATATAACATCATTGGTTCGCCGATATTTGGCATGGCCAAGATTGGTTGCTGGCCAAGGCAGCTTTTATTTCTTCCAATCCGGCCATAGCCGCGTCCGTCCACTCGAAGTGTTCGGTGTGCCGAAGAAGGCGATAAAGAGGTAATGCCGTTTCTCCCAGTCGGGAGATAAAGCGGCTTAAGGCAGCCACACATCCGGTTAATTTCTGGATTTGCTTGAGGTTTGTTGGGATAGCCAACTATGATAGAGCTTGGATTTTAGCTGGATTCGCTTCAATTCCTCTGTTGGAAATGATGAAGCCCAAGAGCTTTCCGGCGGGTACACCGAAAACGCATTTTTCCGGATTGAGCTTAATGCCATATGTTCGGAGATTGTTGAACGTGAGCCTCAAGTCGTCTATCAAAGATTCGACGTGTCTAATTTTAATTACCACATCGTCTACGTATGCTTCCACTATTTTGCCGATTTGTGCTTCCAGGCATCTCTGAATCATGCGTTGGTAGGTCGCACCGGCATTTTTGAGCCCGAAAGGCATGGTGTTGAAGTAGAAGGGGGCGTATGGAGTAATGAATGCCGTTGCGGCTTGATCGGGCTCCGCCATCTTGCATCATCGCAGTTCCTGCTCCGTCGCCTGCACCATCCACTGCACTCTACGCCGAGCCCTCAATATTGCCTGATGGCAATCCCTGGCCACTTTCAAGACGACCCTGGCTAACCTGGTGGTTGAGCCGGCAGCCTAAATTCCGCCGTCGTCCAACTCCATCCAGTCGTCAGCCATTGGGGGTATGGCAATATGTGTGGTGGTAACTAGCAAGGGGATCAATGAGTCGCTACATATGGCCATTGTTGTGGCTATTTATAGCTAGAAACTGGCTAGGGGATTGGGGATTTGACATTTTACCCCTATGGTTGGCGCTTGCATGGGAAGCCTTGGCTGGAGCGTAGGAAGACTAAGTGGAGCCTACGAGTGGCGACCAGCCACCATTGCTAAGGCTAGGCAGTGAGGCGATGCATGGCACATAGTTGTTTGTTTACACCCATGTGTGGTTACATGACTCATCAGAGGCGCTTCGTATTTTGCACCCATGAGTGACATATCTATTTCGACACTTTAAAAATTGTGTGTTTGTTTACAATTTTTTCTTTGCACATATGGGTTTTCCATTTTGCATGGCACGCGGTTTATTAATGTAAAACCATGTGCCACACAACTGACCGCAACTGGGCTTTAAAACACAGAAATGCTCAAACAAACGATGATACTACCTGTAAATAAGCGGTAAATTTTGCCGCTTTTACGCATGATTAGTGACTTAAAATGTTGATAAGTGACATTTCCATACAATTAGAATAAAATAGATAGACAATGTCGCCGCTATTCGACAACGTTGCTAAAAAGGGTGCCGTCGTACATTCCTAGTCTTCAGACCCATGGCCACGGTGCCCGTCTTTGCCTGCAGGGCTGTTGGGGCACTCTTGGGCGGATGGGCCTCGTCTAGTGGCTCTTGAAGGCGTGCAAGCAAGCACATGACACGCGTGTGGTATTGCTCCATCCCGATGTTGACCCACTAGTAGCCTACTTCATCAAAGAGCTAGATCACCAAAATTCGATGGTGATGTCCCTCTACTTCGCCGGGGACGTGATATCCATGAAGGACGCGCTCGAGCCTCGCGACCAGACAGTTGGCATCGAGGATGGCATGATCGTCGGCAATGACATCGTGGCCGAAAGGATGTTGTGCAACTGCCGCGTAGATGCCTTCTCCCCATTCCTGACGGGGCCTCGGCCTCCCGATGGAGACAAGAGCCAATGGCCGGAGGGATGGGACCATGTCACGGCGTTTCCGCTCTAGCGCGTCTATGTGGTGGCTGGCCAAATCCGCTTCAAGGTTCCTCTCCATCATGGCTGCCATGCCCATGTTGACATCGCCGATGGGCCGTGGCACCTGTGTCGCCACTGGCTGACGATGCTCTTGCTCCCTGGCCTGCTCCGGCTCGTTCTCCTTATCGAGGTTGAAGAAGGAGGCTATGCTTCAGCAGTCAGGCATGCTTGGAAGATGTATATGGGTATGGGCAGCTACGGAGTGTCGCTACGGTGCGTTGATGTTGCCGCCTGGGGCTTATAGCTAGCCACTCGTTCCTGGCAGGAAACCGATGGGAGAATAGGTGGGAAGCGGTGGCGTGGTTTGCGTGACACGTTTATAATGCCATTAATTTCTGCACTGGGGTGTTTGTGGGTTGGTACAAGCTAGTGCACACCATTAATGGTTGGACTAGGGCCGGCTTCTAGGCACGAGCTACTAGAGCATGTCTTGTTCCATCAACTGTGTGCGCTCTTTATTAGTATCACACATGACTCCTTTAATTACAATCTGTGCCCATTAGAGCACACAATTCCCAACACACAATCATATGTGTTGTCACATGTTATCACACAGGGTTTTTCATAAGGAACCGTATGTGTAATTTCAAATCATTACAAACCAGTACCTGCACCAGGCATCGTGTACGATGCTCCTAGCCATCGCAAACAATTTGTTTTTATAAAGTGTTTGCCAATAAACACATACGCTTAGAACATTGAAACCGTGCGCGTTATAACTACATATTGCACACGTAATTTTTCGTCTAACAGTGTGTCCTATATCACACACGATCTGCATACCATCATCGTGCCCGATGGATGGGCCGTTGCACACATTTCGTTTTCTGGCACACAAGTATATTTTGTTCCATTTTGCGATTTGTCATCGCACACAATTTCGTCTAATAGTTTCATATACATGTGTCGCCTTAGGACCTTCCTACATTAGTGATGGCTTGTAGAAAGTCAAGGTGGAGGGGGAGTGTTAAGCATGGGAACACTCTCACACATGTTTATCATATAAGATGACGAGACTCCCAGTCATTAAACCGTTGACTGAAAATTACACATCCCAAAATAAATTATTCTGTATTTTAAACAATGAGCTCTGGTACAAAAGCAAATCCCTGTTGTTAGGGCATGTCTCCTCTAAGTGGTTTTGGTGATTTATGACAATACTTTTGCGTACTAATCATGTGCATTGAGCATTTCAGATATTCGTTCATTGGCACGAGATGATTCTTTCCCCTCGGTGTCTAAGGAGAAGAGAGTGTGTTTCCTTTGTTTCAGTTTTGGTGTACTTGATTCGTAGGAAACTCCGTACTATCAAGTGGGGGTCCGTATCAGAAAGGTTAGGGTGGAATCAACACGTACACATCTCCTTTGCACCCCCAAATCTTTCCTGCATCTTTGGAGGATCCTTCGTTGTGTCGGAAGTGGGCTTGATAGTGATCCAGTGGTAGTACTGCGGCGCCGAGCGGCAGTACCGCCCAGAGCCACAGGTGGTAGTACCGTTGTTCATCAGCGGTAGTACCACCCAGGGCTCTCAGAAGTAGTACCGCTTCAATGTCGTGCTATTACCTCCTCGATTCGAGAGCGTCGCTTCTCGTGTCGGGTTTTGCGGTAGTAGGAGAGGCAGTAGTGGCAGTAGTACCGCTCACGAGCGGTAGTACCGCCCCTACCACCACAGCTAGTGTCGCCCGGGCTCTCCCTCTTGTACCCCTTCCTCCTCTAAGCCCCCTGCTCTCAGTCTTCATGGTAGTATCACTGGGACCCGCGGTAGTACCGCTGCCTCCAGCAGTAGTGCCGCTCCCCTGAGCGGTAGTACCGCTCTATGCGGGCTGAGGAGGGGATAACGGTTGGATTGGTTCCCCCACTATAAAAGGGGATCTTCTTCCCCAAGAAGACCTACCTATTTTCCCCAAGCTCCATTATTGCTCCAAAGCTCATTTTTGCCCGATCTCTCTCCCTAGCCAATCAAACTTGTTGATTTTCTAGGGATTGGTTGAGAACACTTGGATCTACACTTCCACCAAGAGAAAATTGATTCCCCCCACTAATCCTTTACGGATCTTGTTACTCTTGGGTGTTTGAGCACCCTAGACTGTTGAGGTCACCTCGGATCCACATTCCAATTTGGTGAAGCTCCATGGTATCGTTGGGAGCCTCCAATCAAGTTGTGGAGATAGCCCCAACCTTGTTTGTAAAGGTTCGATTGCCGCCTTCAAGGGCACCACTAGTGGAATCACGGCATCTCGCATTGTGTGAGGGCGTGAGGAGAATACGGTGGCCCTAGTGGCTTTTTGGGGAGCATTGTGCCTCCACACCACTCCAACAGAGACGTACTTCCCCCAAAGGGAAGAACCTTTGGTAACACATCCTCGTCTCCACCGGCTCCACTTGTGGTTATCTCTTCCCTTTACTTTGTGCAAGCCTTTATTGTGTTGTATCATCTGCTTGCACTTGTTGTTGTTTATTGTTGGCATCATATAGGTAGCTCACCAAGTTGGACATCTAGACAACATATTTGTTGCTAAACCTAATTTTTAAGAAAAGCTAAAATTTGGTAGTTGCCTATTCACCCCCCCCCCCTCTGGTCAAACACATCGATCCTTTCAATTGGTATCAGAGCCTCGTCTCTTTATTAAGGGTTTCACCACCCGAAGAGTATGGTTGACACCGACGAGGAAGTGCCCGAGGCTGTGGAGTTGACTTCGATCACTCGAGATGACTTAAATGAAGCTATGGCTTCACTAAATACATCTATGTCGGGCGAAGTCAAGTCCATGTTTAAAGAATTACTCGAGGGGATGAAATCCACTCCCGATCGCTTGCTTGTGGTTAATCCCGCAACATCGGAGTCGGAGGCCAATTACGCCAAGGAAGCGGCTAAAGGTACTCATGTTCCTTCCCCTCATGACAAGAATGGACGGGAACCTTTGCCTCGGTTCCCCCTCCCCCGGTCTATGGAAGACCGGTCCCTACACCTCGCATTAATATTCATGGTCCTCCTCCCAAGCTTGTTAAGGGAGATTTTACTAATTGTGTCTTTCACATTAAGTCTCATTTGAATCATTGCTCAACTAACCTTTGGAGAATCATTGAGCAAGGCTTCTACCCGCATGATCCAAACAACTTCACCCTGAGAGAAGAAGTGGACAATCAATACAATCACTCCGCTTTGTTCATCCTTCAAGATGCGGTCCCACCCGAGGATCTATCTCACCTTCGTCCTTTCACTTGTGCAAAGGATTGTTGGGAGCACATTGTGTCCATGTACAAGGGAAGCTCAAGCATCCAACGGTCCAACTTTGAAGTGGTCCTTGATGAGGCCGATGAGTTCGTGATGCTTGAAGATGAGGATCCGCGTGATCTCTACTGGAGGGTGACTACTCTTGCAGTTGCTCTCCAAGACCATGGGAGCAAGGAGATGGATGACACTTGGATCAAGAGTAAGTTTCTCAAGGCCATCATGCCATTCAACAAGGCAATGTCTTCCGTGATTCGTCAAAGGCCGGAGTTGCACACCCTAACCTCAAGTGAAGTGTTGGATGATTTTATTGCCATGAACATCATGAACAAGACCGCTGACAATGCTCTTGATCATGTCCGATCAAATAAAAGCACTCCCACCCTTGCTTTGAAGGCCAAGGCCATTCCAGAAGAAGAAGAGGAAGAAGAAGAGGAGGGTTGCCCCGAGGACACCAAATATGCCTACTATGAGCACATGGCTCTTGCGTCGAGGCAATTTTGGATCAACAAGAGGAACTCAAGGCCCAACTTCACCAAGAACAACTCAAGTGGGTCAAAGATCAAGCAACGAGTGAGGACTTGCTACAATTGCGGCAATGTGAGTCACTTTCTGGCGGAGTCCTTACTAGAAGAGGGAAGACAATGGTGGCAAACTCATTCACAAAGACAAAGCCAAGTCTTTCCCTAATAAGAACAACTTCACCAAGAAGACTCCTCCAAAGGGCTTGGTGGCACATGAAGAGTACCCCTAAGATGATGATGAGGAAGATACAAGTGGAGAAGGCATGGGAACGACAATCATTGCCATTGCTACATCTTCTCCCTCTAAGGTGTCTCTTTTTGGCGCCCCCAACGAAAATACCATTGCCAAGTGTCTCATGGCCAAAGGTATCAACAAGATAACTCCTAACATCAAAACCACCATCATTACTACTCCTTCATTATTAGATTGTGTCGATGATTGTGTAGATTATTAGTTTATGAGCAAGCTCAAGGGTGAGTCCAAGAAGCACTTTGTTGCTCTCTTGGGACAACTTGATGAGGCCAATGATATCATTGAGTCGCATGAGGATACTGTCTCCAAGTTGGAGGGGCATAGCCGTGACTATGCAGATGAGATTGCGGATCTTTCCATTGATCTAGAGGAATAGCGAGATCTTCGTTTGACTCTTGAGCAGTCACACAATGGGAATCGCTCTCCGGTGCCCATCTTCATCATCCCGGCGCTCTCCTTGACGAGGAGGGAGTAGTTCACCTTCGGGGCTGAGGGTATGTACCAGTAGCTATGTGTTTGATCTTTCTCTCTCTCTCTCTCGTGTTGTTGATTCAGAACGATCTTGATGTATCGCGATCTTTGCTGTTATAGTTGGATCTTATGATGTTTCTCCCCCTCTACTCTCTTGTAATGTATTGAGTTTTCCCTTTGAAGTTATCTTATTGGATTGAGTCTTTAAGGATTTGAGAACACTTGATGCATGTCTTGCATGTGATTATCTGTGGTGACAATGGGATATTCACGTGATCCACTTGATGTATGTTTTGGTGATCAACTTGCGAGTTATGTGACCTTGTGAACTTATGCATAGGTATTGGCACACGTTTTCGTCTTGACTCTCCGGTAGAAACTTTGGGACACTCTTTGAAGTTCTTTGTGTTGGTTGAATAGATGAATTTGAGATTGTGTGATGCATACCGTATAATCATACCCGCGGATACTTGAGGTGACATTGGAGTATCTAGGTGACATTAGGGTTTTGGTTGATTTGTGTCTTAAGGTTTTATTCTAGTACGAACTCTAGGATAGATTGAACGGAAAGAATAGCTTCGTGTTATTTTACTACAGACTCTTGAATAGATCGATCAGAAAGAATAACTTTGAGGTGGTTTCGTACCCTACAATAATCTCTTTGTTTGTTCTCTGCTATTAGTGACTTTGGAGTGACTCTTTGTTGCATTTTGAGGGATAGTTATATGATCCAATTATGTTATTATTATTGAGAGAACTTGCACTAGTGAAAGTATGAACCCTAGGCCTTGTTTCCTAGCATTGCAATACCATTTACGCTCACTTTTACCACTTGCTACCTTGCTGTTTTTATATTTTCAGATTACAAACACCTATATCTACCATCCATATTGCACTTGTATCACCATCTCTTCGCCGAACTAGTGCACCTATACAATTTACCATTGTATTGGGTGTGTTGGGGACACAAGAGACTCTTTGCTATTTGGTTGCAGGGTTGTTTGAGAGAGACCATCTTCATCCTATGCCTCCCACGGATTGATAAACCTTAGGTCATCCACTTGAGGGAAAATTGCTACTGTCCTACAAACCTCTGCACTTGGAGGCCCAACAACGTCTACAAAAAGAAGGTTGTGTAGTAGACATCAAGCTCTTTTCTGGCGGCATTGCCGGGGAGGTTAGCGCTTGAAGGTATATCTTTAGATATTGCAATCGAATATTTTAGTTTCTTGTTTTATCACTAGTTTATTCTATAAAAGAAAACTACAAAAAAATGTAATTAAGGTTGCCTCATATGCTTCACCTTTTTAATGTCTTTCATGAAAATAAGGATTCCGATAATTGTGCCAAAGTGTTAGAAGAAGAATGTATTAAAATGTTTGGCACTAAATCTTTGGATGATGAGCATGATTGCAATGTTGTTAGTAAGAATTCTTTGAATATCCATGATGCTAATGATATGCAAAGCCACAAGCTTGGGGATGCTATGTTTGATGAAGATGATATTTTTTGTCCCCCAAGTTTTGATGAGCAAATTTATTTTGATGATAGCATGCCTCCTATTTATGATGATTATACTGATGAAAGTGGATTTGGAAGATTGTCAACTTTAGGAAGTAATGATCCCACTATTTTGGATGGTGTTGAATCTTATTGTGATCATTATGAAAGTGGGTTTGGAGAAGTCAAGATTTTAGTAAATGTTAATCCCACTATTTTGGAAGAGTGTCAACTTTGCATACATGTGGATCGTGTTAGTAATATGTTTTGTGATGGCTATATTGTTGAATTTTCTTATGATCCTACATGTAATTATTATGAGGGAGGAACATATGCTTGTAGGAATTGCAATAATATCAAGTTTCCTCTCTATGTGTTGAAAATCTTGAAGATTTGCTTGTTTTACCTTCCTATGCTAGTTGATTCTTGTTCCCACAAGTTGTTTGCTCACAAAATCCCTATGCATAGGAAGTGGGTTAGAATTAAATGTGCTAGTCATATTCTCCATGATGCTCTCTTTATGTTTCCATTCTTATCCTTTATGTGAGCATCATTGAAATCATCATGCCTAGCTAGGGGCGTTAAACGATAGCGCTTGTTGGGAGGCAACCCAATTTTATTTTTCTTCTTTGCCTTTTGTTCCTGTTTAGTAATAATTAAATCATCTATCCTCTGTTATGATTGTGTTTTTTATGTTTTAATTAGTGTTTGTGCCAAGTAAAGCCTTTAGGATCTTCTTGGGTGATTGTTGTTTGATCTTGCTCGAAAAAACAGAAAGTATGCACTCACAAAAATAATTTTCCTTTTTTGCCAGAGAGTGATAAAATACTAATTCCAACTACAGCAGATCAATATACAAGTTTTCTAGGACTTCCTAATTTCTCAGGATTGTTGGAGTTACAGAAGTATTCGAAACCTCCAGATTACTACAAACTGTTCTGTTTTTGACAGATTCTGTTTTCATTGTGTCGTTTGCTTATTTTGATGAATCTATGAGTAGTATCGGAGGGTATGAACCATAGAGAAGTTGGAATGCAGTAGATATTACACCAATATTAATTTAGAATGAGTTCACAACATTACCTAACTGGTGATTTATTTTCTTATACTAACGAAGCCTACGAGTTTTCTGTTAAGTTTTGTGTTGTGAAGTTTTCAAGTTTTGGGTAAAGATTAGATGGACTATGGAATAAGGAGTGGAAAGAGTCTAAGCTTGGGGATGCCCAAGGCACCCCAAGGTAATATTCAAGGACAACCAAGAGCCTAAGCTTGGGGAGGCCCCGGATGGCATCCCCTCTTTCGTCTTTGTTCATCGGTAACTTTACTTGGAGCTATATTTTTATTCACCACATGATATGTGTTTTGCTTGGAGCGTCATTTTATTTTGTTTTGTTTTGCTTGCTGTTTGAATCAAATACCAAGATCTGAAATTCTTAAATGTTATAGAGTCTTCACATAGTTGCATAATTATTCAACTACTCTTGATCTTCACTTATATCTTTCGGAGTAGTTTCTCGTTTGCTCTAGTGCTTCACTTATATCTTTTGGAGTAGTTTCTCGTTTGCTCTAGTGCTTCACTTATATCTTTTAGAGCACAGTGGTGGTTTTATTTTATAGAAATTATGGATCTCTCATGCTTCCCTTATATTATTCTGAGAGTATTTTAGAACATCATGGTAATTTGCTTTGGTTATGAATTTAGTCCTAATATGATAGGCATCCAAGAGGGATATAATAAAAACTTCCATATATAGTGCATTGAATACTATGAGAAGTTTGATACTTGATAATTGTTTTGAGATATAAAGATGGTGATATTAGAGTCGTGCTAGTTGAGTAATTGTGAAATTGAGAAATCCTTGTGTTGAGGTTTGCAAGTCCCGTAGCATGCATGTATGGTAACCGTTGTGTGACAAATTCGAAGCATGAGGTGTTCTTTGATTGCCTTCCTTATGAGTGGCGGTCGGGGACGAGCGATGGTCTTTTCCTACCAATCTATCCCCTGGGAGCATGCACGTAATGCTTGGTTTTGATGACTTGTAGATTTTTGCAATAAGTATGTGAGTTCTTTATGACTAATGTTGAGTCCATGGATTATACGCACTCTCACCCTTTCATCATTGCTAGCCTCTTCGGTACCGTGCATTGCCCTTTCTCACCTTGAGAGTCGGTGCAAACTTCGCTGGTGCATCCAAACCCCGTGATATGATAAGCTCTATCACACATAAGCCTCCTTATATCTTCCTCAAAATAGCCACCATACCTACCTATTATGGCATTTCCATAGCCATTCCGAGATATATTGCCATGCAACTTTCCACCGTTTCATTTATTACAACACGCTTCATCATTGTCATGTTGCCTTGCACGATCATGTAGTTTACATCTTATTTGTGGCCAAGCCACCGATCATAATTTTTTATACATGTCACTCTTGAATCATTGCGCATTCGGGTACACCGCCGGAGGCATTCATATAGAGTCATATTTTGTTCTAGTATCGAGTTGTAATTTTTGAGTTGTAAATAAATAGAAGTGTGACGATCATCATTATTAGAGCATTGTCCCGTGTGAGGAAATAAAAAAAGGAGAAAGGCCAAAAAAAGAGAGAAGGTCCAAAAAGACACAAAAAAACAAAAAAATGAGAGAAAAAAAGAGAAGGGGCAATGCTACTATCCTTTTACCACACTTGTGCTTCAAAGTAGCACCATGGTCTTCATGATAGAGAGTCTCTTATTCTCTCACTTTCATATACTAGTGGGAATTTTCATTATAGAACTTTGCTTGTATATTCCAACAATGAGCTTCCTCAAATGCCCTAGGTCTTCGTGAGCAAGCAAGTTGGATGCACACCCACTTAGTTTCTTTTGTTGAGCTTTCATACATTTATAGCTCTACTGCATCCGTTGCATGGCAATCCCTACTCCTTGCATTGACATCAATTGATGGGCATTTCCATAGCCCGTTGACTAGCCGCGTCAATGTGATACTTTCTCTTTTTTTGTCTTCTCCACACAACCTCCATCATCATATTCTATTCCACCCATAGTGATATGTCCATGGCTCGCGCTCATGTATTGCGTGAAAGTTAATTTTTTTTGAGAATACTAAAGTATGAAACAATTGCTTGGCTTGCCATCGGGGTTGTGCAAGATGGGAGCATTTTGTGTGACGAAAATGAAGCATGGCCAAACTATATGATTTTGTAGGGATGAGCTTTCTTTGGCTATGTTATTTTGAGAAGACATAATTGCTTGGTTAGTATGCTTGAAGTATTATTGTTTTTATGTCAATATTAAATTTTTGTCTTGAATCTTGCGGATCTGAACATTCATGCCACAATAAAGAAAATTACATTGATAATTATGCTAGGTAGCATTCCACATCAAAAATTCTGTTTTTATCATTTACCTACTCGAGGACGAGCAAGAATTAAGCTTGGGGATGCTTGATACGTCTCCAACGTATCTATAATTTTTGATTGTTCCATGCTATTATAGTATCCATCTAGGATGTTTTATATGCATTTATGTGCTATTTTATATGATTTTTGGGACTAACCTATTAACCTAGAGCCCAGTGCCAGTTTCTATTTTTTTCCTTGTTTTTGAGTTTTACAGAAAAGGAATACCAAACGGAGTCCAATTGACATGCCAATTTTTGATGAGTTTTCATGGACCAAAAGAAGCCCCCAGAGTAAAAGAGTAGGGCCAGAAGAGTCCCGGGCCGTCCACGAGGGTGGGGGCACGCCCTACCCCCCGAGCGCGCCGCCCTATCTCGTGGACAACTCGGGCACCTCCTGACTTGTTCCCGACGCCAAAAATTCCTATAAATACTGAAACCTCCAGAAAATAACCTAGATTGGGAGTTCCGTCGCCGCAAGCCTCTGTAGCCACCGAAAACCAATCTAGACCCGTTCCGGCACCCTGCCGGAGGGGGGGAATCCCTCTCCGGTGGCCATCTTCATCATCCCGGTGCTCTCCATGACGAGGAGGGAGTAGTTCACCCTCGGGGCTGAGGGTATGTACCAGTAGCTATGTGTTTGATCTCTCTCTCTCTCATGTTCTTGATTCGAAACGATCTTGATGTACCGCGAGCTTTGCTATTATAGTTGGATCTTATGATGTTTCTCCCCCTCTACTCTCTTGTAATGGATTGAGTTTTCCCTTTGAAGTTATCTTATCGGATTGAGTCTTTAAGGATTTGAGAACACTTGATGTATGTATTGCAAGTGCTTATCTGTAGTGACAATGGGATATCACGTGATCCACTTGATGTATGTTTTGGTGATCAACTTGCGAGTTTCGTGACCTCGTGAGCTTATGGATAGGGGTTGGCACATGTTTTCGTCTTGACTTTCTGGTAGAAACTTTGGGGCACTCTTTGAAGTTCTTTGTGTTGGTTGAATAGATGAATCTAAGATTGTGTGATGCATATCGTATAATCATACCCGCGGATACTTGAGGTGACATTGGAGTATCTAGGTGACATTAGGGTTTTGGTTGATCTGTCTCTTAAGTTATTATTCTAGTACGAACTCTAGGATAGATTGAACGGAAAGAATAGCTTCGTGTTATTTTACTACAGACTCTTGAATAGATCGATCAGAAAGAATAACTTTGAGGTGGTTTTGTACCCTACAATAATCTCTTCGTTTGTTCTCCGCTATTAGTGACTTTGGAGTGACTCTTTGTTGCATGTTGAGGGGTAGTTATATGATCCAATTATGTTATTATTGTTGAGAGAACTTGCACAAGTGAAAGTATGAACCCTCGGCCTTGTTTCCTAGCATCGCAATACCGTTTACGCTCACTTTTACCAGTTGCTACCTTGCTCTTTTTATATTTTCAGATTACAAAAACCTATATCTACCATCCATATTGCACTCGTATCACCATCTCTTCGCCGAACTAGTGCACCTATATAATTTACCATTGTATTGGGTGTGTTGGGGAAACAAGAGATTCTTTGCTATTTGGTTGTAGGGTTGTTTGAGAGAGACCATCTTCATACTACGCCTCCCACGGATTGATAAACCTTAGGTCATTCACTTGAGGGAAGTTTGCTACTGTCCTACAAACCTCTGCACTTGGAGGCCCAACAACGTCTACAAGAAGAAGGTTGTGTAGTAGACATCAGGCCGCACTTGGGGTTGTCCATGATAGACTTAAAGAAGAATTTGATACACTTGACAAGGCTCACAAGATCTTGAAGGGTGCTCATGCTTCACTCAAAGAGTCTCATGATCAACTCCAAGTGAGGCTAACGAAGGAGATTTCCTCTTGTCCTCCCTTCGTTCTAATTGATAATGCCCATGCTACTAACCCTTGTTGCGAGCATGTGCATCTCGTGGAGGAAGATGCTAAGTTGAAAGAGCAACTTGAGAAGGGACTTGTGACCTGCATACAAGGCGAGAATAACCTCAATGACCTTTTGAGCAATCAAAAGGAAGTGGTAGGAAAGGAAGGACTTGGCTTTGTACCCAAGTCAAAGAAGAAAAAGAAGAACAAGACCAAGCAATCTCTCTCGCTCAAGGACACCTTTGTCAAGGCGGGTGAGGGTGCTCATGAGAAGAAGAAGAAGAAGAAGAAGAAGAAGAAGAAGAAGAAGAAGAAGAACAAGAACAACGAAGTGGGTGGTAATGCCAAGAAGGGCAAAACCGCCCTTATCAACGAATCCGGTGACTTTAACCCCTCTTATGTTTTGTGCCGTGCTAGTGATGGGCATGTTTATGCTAAATTTGTTGGTTCTTCTTATGAGTACATTGAATGGTCTATTGGGGTTCCTAAGACCCTTGTTACTAACATTAAAGGACCAATTAAAAATGGGTACCTAAATCCAAGCATTGATCTCTTGTAGGAGTTTTCTTCCGGTGGGGTGTCTTGGTTGGTCGATAGTGGAGCAACAAATCATATGACCGGGAGCAAGGACTTAGTGGTGGATGTGCATCCAATTCCATTTATGCCCACCCATGTCCAATTCGGTGATGCCTCAACTTCTAAGGTATTGGGACTTGGCAAGGTGGTCATATCTCAAGATTTATCTATTGAGAAGGTCATGCTTGTTGAGTCCCTTGCATACAATTACTTTCCGTTCGTTAACTTGCACTTATGGGCTTTGCAACATTCTTTGATCTTGATACCGTGGCCCTTTTGTGGAGCAAGACTCTTAAAGTAGCCTTTGTTGGGCATGTCGAGAACGGTCTCTATGTGGTGAACTTTTTGGAGCGACCCACTAAGACCGCGACTTGCCTAATGGCTAAAGTTGATGTGGGTTGGCTTTGGCATTGCCGTCTAGCCCATGTCAATATGAGATCTTTGCAAAGTCTCCTCAAAGGGGACCATGTGCATGGACTAACAAATGTGAGTTTTACCAAAGACCATGCTTGCAGTGCTTGTATCGAAGGAAAGCTTCATGAAACGGCTCACCGACCTTCGACTATCATCTTCTCAAAAAGGCCCTTGGAGCTCCTTCACATGGATCTCTTTCTTCCTCCATCCTTTGACAGTCTTGGTGGAATAAAGTACTGCTTGGTGATTGTGGATGACTACTCAAGATATACATGGGTATACTTCTTCAAGAGGAAGAGTGAGACTCAACAAACCGTCATCAACTTTTCAAATGAAGCTCAACGTCAACATGAAGCAAAGATCTCGATGATTAGAAGTGACAATGGCACCGAGTTCAAGAACTACACCTTGGATGCGTTTCTTAGTGACAAGGGGATCAAGCACCAATATGTCGCACTCTATACCCCTCAACAAAATGGTGTGGCGGAGAGGAAAACCGGACATTGATGGATGCGGCAAGGACCATGATGGCGGAATTCAAATCTCCGTACAACTTTTGGGCTAAAGCCATCAACACCGCATGTCATGCTTCCAATAGGCTCTACCTCCGTAAAGGCTTGAACAAGACTCCATATGAGATACTTACTAGCAACAAGCCCAACCTCAAGTACTTCCGGGTGTTCGCTTGTAAGTGTTTCATTCTCAAGAAAGGTGTTTGTTTGTCTAAATCCGAACCTAGAGCTCAAGGGGGCATATTTGTTGGTTATGCTACAAACTCTCATGCTTACCATGTCCTCAACAAGTCCACCAGACTCATTTTGGAGACATGTAACATGGAGTTTGATGAAAATAACGGCTCCCAAGTGGAGCAAAGTGGTCTTTGTGATGTAGGTGATGAAATTGCTCCCCAGGCCATCAGAAGAATGGGGGCACTACAAAAAATAGACACATCCATGAAATTTTGGGCCGAACGAAATTTTTTTCTGTCATACTTATGACACTTCTATGGTGATAATTGTGACAAAACCCGGTATCATCATAGATGTGGTGGGCTCCTACTTCTATGACAAAAAATCATGACAAAAAATGGGCTTTTCGTCCTGGACGGGCCGGAGACGCAGCTACATGACACTCTTCGGGCCGTCCATGACAAAAAACCATGGTAGAAGCAAGGGCGAGGAAAATATCGGGGTGTTCCCGGTTACGGTGGGTGGTCGGGGCCGAGCGATGCATGGAGGTTTGCGCGTTTCTCTCATACACGCATGTGTGTGGGTGCGAGGCGTTGGGCTCTAACTGAACCCGAGCGAGGCGTTCGCCTACTAAACCCAAGTGATTGCACTACAAGCTACCTGTTGCTGAACCCGAGCGATCGGTCGATGGCTGTTAACTGAACCCGATCGAGCGATTCCTTCGCTACTGCTGCTAACTGAAGCCGATCGATGCTGCCTCTGGATGAACAGTGAGCGTTGCTGGGGGGGTTGGATGAATAGTTCCCGGTGGGGGTGGATGAACAGGACTGAGGGAGTCCTGGATTAGGGGGTGTTCGGATAGCCGAACTATACCTTCATCCGGACTCCTGGACTATGAAGATACAAGATTGAAGACTCCGTCCCGTGTCCGGAAGGGACTTTCCTTGGTGTGGAAGGCAAGCTTGGCGATACGGATGTTCAGATCTCCTACCATTGTAACAGACTCTATGTAACCCTAACCCTATCCGGTGTCTATATAAACCGGAGGGTTTTAGTCCGTAGGACAACATACACATCAACAATCATACCATAGGCTAGCTTCTAGGGTTTAGCCTCTCTGATCTCGTGGTAGATCTACTCTTGTACTACCCATATCATCAATATTAATCAAGCAGGACGTAGGGTTTTACCTCCATCGAGAGGGCCCGAACCTGGGTAAAACTTCGTGTCCCTTGCCTCCTGTTACCATCCGGCCTAGACGCACAGTTCGGGACCCCTACCCGAGATCCGCCGGTTTTGACACCGACATTGGTGCTTTCATTGAGAGTTCCTCTGTGTCGTCGCCGTCAGGCCCGATGGCTCCTACGATCATCAATGGCAATGCAGTCCAGGGTGAGACCTTCCTCCCCGGAGAGATCTTCGTCTTTGGTGCCTTCGCACTGCGGGCCAATTCACTTGGCCATCTAGAGCAGATCGAAAGCTACACCCCTGGCCGTCAGGTCAGATTCAGAAGTTTAAACTACACGGCTGACATCCGCGGGGACTTGATCTTCGATGGATTCGAACCACTGACGAGCGCGCCACACTGTCATGACGAGCATGATCTAACTCTGCCGCCGAACGGTGCCCTGGAGGCCGCACCCGCACCGGCTCTGACCCTTAGTTCGGAGTCAACTGCGCCGATCGAGGGTGGGCAGTTGGACGCCACCTCGGGGGTTGCGATCCAAACGGCGATTGAGCCGAACACCAGCCCCGTACTCTGCGAGGCTCGTGACTCCAAGGAGCCGGACTCCTCTCCGGACTCCGAACCCTCCGTGCCCCTGCCAGTCGAATCCGATTGGGCACCGATCATGGAGTTCACTGCCGCAGACATCTTTCAGCACTCGCCTTTCGGCGATATCCTGAAGTCACTGAAGTCTCTCTCTTTATTAGGAGAGCCCTGGCCGGACTACGGTTAGCAAGATTGGGGTACGGACGATAAAGAAATTCAAAACCCACCCACCACCCACTTTGTAGCCACTGTCGACGACTTAACCGACATGCTCGACTTCGACTCCAAAGACATCGACGGTATGGACGCCAATGAAGGAGATGATGAAGAACCAGCGCCTACTAGGCCCTGGAAATCCACCTCGACATATGACATATACATGGTGGACACCCCAAAAGAGGGAGAGGGCGATGGAACAGCGGAGGATAACCCCTCCAAGAAACAGCCCAAGCGCCAGCGTCAGCGGTGCCGCTCAAAATCCTGCCAACACAAAAACGGTGATTCCAGCACGGGAGATAATAATACTCCGGAGAGTGCCGAAGAAAACCCCCTCCAGCAAGGTTTAGCACAAGAGGATGGAGAAACCAGCCCTCATGAGAGAGCGACAGACAGAGAGGTCGAGGATGATAATTATATGCCTCCCTCTGAAAACGAGGCAAGCCTCGACGACGATGAATTCGTCATGCCAGAGGATCCCGTTGAGCAAAAGTGTTTCCAACGCAGGCTTATGGCCACGGCAAGAAGCCTCAAGAAAAAACAGCAATAGCTCAGAGCTGATCAAGATTTGCTGGTTGACAGATGGACTGAAGTCCTTGCGGCCGAAGAGCATAAACTCGAACGCCCCTCCAAGAGTCACCCAAAGCGCAAGTTGCTACCCCGATTAGAGGAGGAAGCACTTGATGCGGCCGAACGGCCACCTCGTGGCCGCGACAGAGAGGCCTCCCAGCCCTCCACTCAAGCCGTACCCCGTACCAAGGCACGGGAATATGCGCCGGACTTACGAGACATGTTGGAGGACAAGGCAAGGCAAACACGATCGATCTACGGATCGCGTGGGCACCCCACGGCTCAAGACGGTAACCGTCACGCTGGCCACAAATTCGGCAGGGCCGAACACAGTAGACAAAGCTCATTGGAGCTACATTATGATATCGCCCAGTACAGAGGCGCCGCACACCCACTGTGCTTTACAGACGAAATAATGGATCATCAAATCCCCGAGGGTTTCAAACCCGTAAACATCAAATTATATGATGGCACAACAGACCCTGCGGTATGGATCGAGGATTATCTCCTTCATATCCACATGGCCCGCGACGACGATTTTCACGCCATCAAATACCTCCCACTCAAGCTTAAAGGACCAGCTCGACATTGTCTCAGCAGCTTGCCAACAGGATCAATCAGTTGTTGGGAGGACCTGGAAGCCGCATTCCTCGACAATTTCCAGGGCACTTATGTGCAACCCCCAGATGCTGATGACCTAAGTCACGTAATCCAGCAGCCAGAGGAATCGGCCAGACAATTCTGGACACGGTTCCTAACAAAGAAAAATCAAATAGTCGACCGTCCGGACGCTGAGGCCCTAGCAGCCTTCAAGCACAATATCCGTGACGAGTGGCTGGCCCGGCACCTCGGACAGGAAAAGCCGAAATCTAAGGAAGCACTCACGACACTCATGACCCGCTTTTGCACGGGAGAAGACAGCTGGCTCGCTCGTAGCAACAATATGACCAAGAACCCTGGTAGTTCGGACACTAGGGACATTAGTGGCAGGTCGCGTCGCAACAAGCAGAAGCGCCGCATTAACGGCGACAATGCTGAGGATACGACAGTTAATGCCGGATTCAGAGGCTCTAAATGCGGTCAGCGGAAGAAGCCATTCAAAAAGAATCCTAGGGGCCCGTCCAGCTTGGACCGAATACTCGACCGCTTGTGCCAAATACATGGCACCCCCGAAAAGCCAGCCAATCACACCAACAGGGATTGTTGGGTGTTCAAGCAGGCAGGCAAGTTAAGCACCGACAATGAAGACAAGGGGCTGCATAGCGATGACGACGAGGAGCCCCGGCCGCCGAACAACAATGGACAGAAGGGTTTTCCCCCACAAGTGCGGACGGTGAACATGATATACGCCACCCACGTCCCCAAAAGGGAGCGGAAGAGCGCGTTAAGGGACGTATCGCGGTAGAGCCAGTCGCCCCAAAGTTCAACCCATGGTCCTCCTGCCCGGTCACCTTTGATCGAAGAGACCATCCCACTAGCATCCGTCATGGCGGATTTTCCGCATTGGTTCTAGACCCAATTATTCACGGATTTCATCTCACTAGAGTCCTCATGGACGGCGGCAGCAGCCTAAACCTGCTTTACCAGGATACAGTGTGAAAAATGGGCATCGATCCCTCGAGGATTAAGCCCACCAAAATGACCTTTAAAGGCGTAATACCAGGTGTAGAGGCCAACTGTACAGGCTCAGTCACACTTGAAGTGGTCTTCGGATCCCCGGATAATTTCCGAAGTGAGGAATTGATCTTTGACATAGTCCCATTCCGCAGTGGCTATCATGCACTGCTCGGACGAACCGCATTCGCCAAATTCAGTGCGGTACCGCACTACGCATACCTTAAGCTCAAGATGCCAAGCCCTCGTGGAGTAATTATGGTCAATGGAAACACCGAACACTCCCTCCAAACGGAGGAGCACACGACGGCCCTTGCAGCGGAAGTACAAAGCAGCCTCTTCAGGCAGTTCTCCAGTCAGGCCATTAAACGTCCGGACACCGTCAAGCGCGCCCGGAGTAACCTACAACAAGACCGCCTGGCATGTTCTGAGCAGGCGTAGCAGTGCGGCCCCAACCCCAACGCTCGCAAAAAGGTGACGCCAGTACTTCGCTTCCATAACTACGCTCTGTAAATACAATGGGCATATGGGGAGGGGCACCATCACGGCACACCCAAAACACGGCTTAAACCGCACCAGGGGCTGTCGATTTTTTACTTTTCTCTTACTTCCAGGACTCTACTCTTCGGAAGGCCTGTTGGGCAGTTCAATTGCCGCACAAACGATGCAAGGACCAGGGAAGCAGACAAGCCATGCCGCATTATGGAAATCCCAGGTGGTCTCTATCACGAGCAGTATACCTGTTTCGCATACTATTCCGCAGCTTGCCCCTGGAGTAGACATGTTAAATAGTCCAACTTTTCATTTATCGCATTACTTGTATCGTTCTGCTTTGATCGCAGCTATTTTTAAACAATGCATAGCTTTTGTCTATTTTTTGCATTATCTTTTTATAAATAAATGTTCCTTAACGACATGTTGCACCCGTACAACTTGGTACGGCCAAAATACGCTAGGGGCTTTTAACACCCCTCAATATGGTGTGAGAAGTCCGAACACTTTCACAAGTGCGGCACCCCGAACTTATAGCACTATATGCATCGGCTCCGAATCATGTCTTGGGTCAATAGTTGGGTTTTCCCGGCTCCAATGTTTTGGTGCCTTACGTTCCGCTATATCGGCTAAGGTAGCACTAGGAGAACCACTGCGATTGTGCCCTGGTTGAGCTGGGTCGAGCAACTCAGTGGAGAAAGCTAAAACTGACTGTCATGATGAAGCGAGAGCTGGTCGCTGTCCGAGAGGTTTTTCGAGTCCCTAAAGACTCATGCCGCTTAGGACGAGGAGCTGGCTATGTCCGGCCAAGGCATGGATAGCGCCCCGAACTCGGTCTTCCGAATACTAGGGGCTTCGATGAAATTTAAAATTATAGAATTCTATGGCTAAGTGAGAGTGTTCACGCATTATAGTCCGATTGCCTTGTTCGTTGGGCTGAGCGCCTCCCTCGAAGGACCCAAACATGGGAAAAAGAAAGCTCAGGTTTATCCCCGAACACCCCAGCACTAGCAGCATGGGGGCAGAAGCCGACGACTCGCCATCTCTTAGAATTGATAAACAGCCGCACAGAAGGTAATATTTTAAATTCCAAACAGCATTGCCTAGCGCATATGAACAAGTTTTCAGCGTACAGGACAAAAGGAGCGAGTTTTACTCAAAACTTACATCCATAGAACATTCATCCGCCACAAGGTGGGCACCCTTCAGAACATCCTTATAGTAATTCCCAGGCTTGCGATGCTCCTTCCCCAGCGGTGGCCCATCCTTCACAAGCTTCTCAGCATCCAGCTTCCCCCAGTGCACCTTAGCACGGGCAAGGGCCCTACGGGCTCCTTCAATGCAGACGGAGCGCTTGATGACTTCGAGCCTTGGACAGGCCTCCACCAGCCGCCGCACCAGCCCGAAATAGCTCCCAGGCTGAGCCTCTCCGGGCCACGGCCGAACTAGGAGGCCCTTCATGGCCTGTTCGGCCGCCTTGTGGAGCTCGACCAGTTGCTTTAGCTGGTCGCTCAGGGGCACGGGGTGTCCGGCCTCAGCGTACTGAGACCAGAACACCTTCTCCGTCGAGCTGCCCTCCTCGGCTCGATAGAATGCGGCGGCATCGGATACACTCCGGGGAAGATCTGCGAATGCTCCTGGAGAGCTCCGGATTCGGGTAAGTAACACGTAACTCATGTTTATGTGTTTGCTTTGCATAAAGAATGCCTTACCCGCCGCTATCTTCTTCACCTCATCCAACTCCTGGAGGGTCTTCTGGGATTCGGCCTTGGCAGATTTGGCATTTTCCATAGCCACCCCAAGCTCGGACGCTTGCGTCTTCGAGTCATGCTCCAAACTCTCATGTTTTTCCATGAGAGCCTGGAGCTCTTGCCGCACCTTGCCAACCTCGGCCTCATACTTCTCCCGCTCGGTGCGCTCCGAGGTCGAATTCTTCTCGGCCTCGTCCAACGCTTGCTTAAGGGTCGCCACCTCAGACGTGGCCCCTACAATAGCCACGATAATCCTGTCATTTTTTGCAATTGCACCTTATATATATATATATATATATATATATATATATATATATACTTTTAACAAGGTATTTCTTACCTTCATTGTCCTCGAGCTACTTCTTGGCACGCTCGAGCTCTTGCTCGGACCTTTCAAGGTCCTACTTTAGCGTGTCCACTTCCGCAGTCAGTGCGGTGGACGCAAGCAGGGTAGCCTGCACATGCATATTGACTCATTTTTGTTAGACTCCTGCGAATTCTATTTGATCCTCTATTCGGCTTTTCTTCCCAAACGCCAAACAGAGCATCAGGGGCTACTTCTATGCGGTACTATTATTTACACTTTCTTTACTTACCTCGAAGCATGTCAAAAGGCTAGTACAAGCATTAGTCGGTCCGTTTTTTGCGGACTGAACCTTCTGGACCACCGCACTCATAATAGCACGGTGCTCCTCGTTGATGGAGGCGCCTTGGAGCGCCTCCAGCATATTGTCCGGCGCCTCCGGTTGGACGGAGGCCGCCGGCATGGTGGACTTGCTCCTCTTGGAAGGAGGTCCCCCGCCGGACTCTGGAACCTTTGAAGGTTCCGGAGCGGTGTCCGGCCTAGAGCCGGACTTGGAGCTCTGGGGGGTTTCATCCCCTTTACTCCTGGAGTCCAGGAGGTCGCCTTGCAGCGCCTCCGGGACCACCTCCTCCCTGCTTGGAATCTATTGGGACAACACCTCGGTGTCGTCCGTAGGGCGGGGGGAGGAAGCCGTCGGAAGCGAGTTCACATCCGACGAGTCTAGTGAGCCGCTCGACGACGCGTCGAGCCGGTCTTTGGGTGGGCTTCATAAGCATATTCGACATAAGGGAAATATGTGTAATAAACGAATACTATGAATTACTCCGGTGTCCGGATACTTACGATTTTGCCAAGGGCTTGGCCCTGGGCTGCCACTCATCTCCGCCATTGTCGACGTCGGCGGGGTAGTCCGAAGGAAGGGTTTTCCCCTTCTTGGACCCTCCGGCCTCCTCAGAGAGAGCGGCCTTCCTTTTCTTCCCTTCCCCCGCTGGAGGGGGAGGGGTCTCTTCTTCATCCTCCTCGTCTTCACGGGAGGAGTGCGTCTTGGATTCGTTGGATGATGAATCCGACACCTCCGGGCGTCGGGCACTCTTTCGAGTCCCCGTGGCCTTCTTCTTGACCTTCTTCTCCGGCACCACATAGGGTGCCGGAACCAGCAGCTTCGCCAAGTGAGCGTCCGCTAGGCCTTCGGGCAAAGGAGCCGGACAGTTGATCCGTCCGAACGTCACCTGCCAATCCTATCAAAGGTAAGGGAGTTTAGATCCCGCATAGAGTCAAACTATGGAAAACTGATACCCTGTAAAAGGAAAAAACAGCTTACCGCGAGTGCATGACGCTGCACGCTGAATCCGCGATCCTCGGTAGCGAATGCGGGAGCCTCGGCGCCCTTGAAAAGCATCCTCCAGGCATCTTCGTACGTCGTGTCGAAGAGCCTGTTTAGAGTTTGATGCTGCGCCGGGTCGAACTCCCACAGATTGAAGGCCCGTCGTTGACACGGGAGGATCAGGCGGATGAGCATAACCTGGACTATGTTGACAAGCTTGAGCTTCTTGTCCACCAGGGTTTGGATGCATGTTTGGAGTCCGGTCAGCTCTCCTTTTTTACCCCAAGACAGGCCTGTCTCCTTCCAGGAGGTGAGCCGCGTAGGGGGCCGGATCGAAACTCAGGGGGTGCGACCCATTCGGCGTCGCGCGGCTCGGTGACGTAAAACCACCATGATTGCCACCCCTTCAGGGTCTCCACAAAGGAGCCCTCGAGCCACAGGACATTGTCCATCTTGCCAACCATGGCACCGCCGCACTCCGCCTGGCTGCCGCGCACCACCTTTGGCTTGACGTTGAAAGTCTTAAGCCATAGGCCGAAATGGGGGCGGATGCGGAGGAACGCCTCGCACACGATGATGAATGCCGAGATGTTGAGGACGAAGTTCGGGGCCAGATCGTGGAAATCCAGGCCGTAGTAGAACATGAGCCCCCAGACAAATGGATGCAGAGGGAAGCCCAGTCCGCAGAGGAAATGGGGGAGGAATACCACCCTCTCATGGGGCCTAGGAGTGGGGATGAGCTGCCCCTTTTCGGGAAGCCGATGCACAATGTCGCTAGCCAGATATCCAGCCTTCCTCACCTTTTTGATGTGTCCCTCCGTGACGGAGGAGACCATCCACTTGCCTCCCGCTCCGGACATGACTGGAGAAGGTTGAGGTGGTAGTGCGGACTTGGGCGATGGAGCTCGAGTGCGCAAGAATGGATAGGCAAAGGAGGAAGAAGGCGTGGGTGAAAAGGTGGATCCTTATCCCCTTATATGGGTGGACGCAACTACGTGTCCCCACCAGCCTGGTAAAACTCGCTTATCTCCAAGCGCCGTAATCAACGGCGCAGTTGGGTTACCCACGCCCGTATTGATGAGAATCTCGGAATAAGGGGACACGATCTCTGCTTTAACAAGACGTGCCAAGGAAACCGCCTCGCATAACACGCTAAGATGGGACAGTAAAACGGTTCGAATAAAAGCTTGGCCGTGGTGTGATGTCACACTACGGAGTACGTCACTAGATTAGATTTGTGTAAATATTATTCTCTCTATGGCAATATGTGGAAACTTATTTTGTAGAGCCGGACACTATCTTTGTGTTCAAAATCTTCTATGAAGTACTTGGAGGAGGAACCCGCCTTGCAATGCCGAAGACAATCTACGCGCCGGACTCGTCGTCATTGAAGCCTGGTTCAGGGGCTACTGAGGGAGTCCTGGATTAGGGGGTGTTCGGATAGCCAAACTATACCTTCAGCCGGACTCTTGGACTATGAAGATACAAGATTGAAGACTCTATCCCGTGTCCGGAAGGGACTTTCCTTGGCGTGGAAGGCAAGCTTGGCGATACGGATGTTCAGATCTCCTACCATTGTAACCGACTCTATGTAACCCTAACCCTATCCGGTGTCTATATAAACCGGAGGGTTTTAGTCCGTAGGACAACATACACATCAACAATCATACCATAGGCTAGCTTCTAGGGTTTAGCCTCTCTGATCTCGTGGTAGATCCACTCTTGTACTACCCATATCATCAATATTAATCAAGCAGGACGTAGGGTTTTACCTCCATCGAGAGGGCCCGAACCTGGGTAAAACTTCGTGTCCCTTCCCTCCTGTTACCATCCGGCCTAGACGCACAGTTCGGGACCCCCTACCCGAGATCCGCCGGTTTTGACACCGACAAGGACCCCGTGGTGTTGCCTCTGGATGAACAGGACCCCGATCGATCGAGCCGGTTGGGGCTGGATAAACAGGACCCCGTGGAGGGCTGGATGAATAGGACCACCCCGTGGAGGGCTAGATGAACAGTAGATGGTGGAGGGCTGGATGAACAGTAGACGATGGAGGGCTGGATGAACAGGAGCCCGTGGAGAGGGCTGGTTGAATAGTAGCCGTTGGAGTAGCGCGCGGTGGAGGCTGGATGAACAGGAGCCCGTGGATGAACATTTGCAGGTGGAGGCTGGAGGAGGTCGATGGTGGATGAATAGTAGCCCGTGGAGGCTGGATGGGGTTGACGGTGGAGATGAACAGTATCCCGTGGAGTCCTGTTTTGTGGTACGCCACACCCCTCTCGATGAACAGGACCCCCATTTCGACCGTATCGCTCCAACACAAGTCTGTTTCCTCCGTTTTGCGGTACGCCACACCCCTCCCAATGAACAGGACCCCCGTTTCGACCGTAGGAGGTCTATTTCCTTCGTTTTACGGTACGCCAGACCCCTCTCGATGAACAGGATCCCGTTTCGACCATGGCTGGTCGAACACAAGGCCGTTTCCTCCGTTCTGCGGTACGCCAGGCCTCGTTTCCATCGGCTATTCCGTCCAAGCCCTCCCGATGAACACGATGACGCATTCCGTTCCGATCCAGCCGGTTGGCTCCCCATGAACATGATGACGACGCAGTTTCTCAGTTCCAACCCAGCCATGTACACGAGCCCTGGCCGTAGGTATGCGCGAGTAGGCGTTCCAGACCCCGCCCTTATGTACGTATGTGGCCGTATTTTCTTTCTTGCACACTGGTCGTTGTACGTACATGTACATGCTACATGCGCGCCTCTACTATGACACATGCGCGCTCTACATCGACCAGTATGTATGTACATGTTCGCGACCAGAATGACAACGCTACGTACGCTTCGACCAGGTGGGTCCCGACTGTCAGTCACTTCCTAGCGTGCGAAGATATAGCTCGTGGGTCCCAGCAGTCAGGGGGCGAATTGTTTTTTTTTCGAACGCACTTCCTTGCGTGCAAAGATGTAGCTGGTGAGTCCCAGCAGTCAGGGGGGAACATTTTTTTCGCAAAATACGGTGGCCCGTCCGGTGGGTCCCCACTGTCAGGTGCAGGAATAATTATTTTGCGCGTAATAAGGAGGCACTTCCTTATGGCTGTCGTGGACCCAGCTGTCAGCCTCTCCACATACAGTACTCTTCCAATGGAAGTCGGTCATTGACCACATTGACCACACCACGCCGAGAGCACCGAGGCGGTGGGCAACGGCGAGGCTTAGGAAGGGGACGACGCAGAGCCAGGGAAGACGCGGCAGTGGATGCCCACGCGGAGAGGAGTACGAGGGTTCACTGGTTCAGCTGCGGTGTGAGGCTGTCGTCGCCGCAGAATAGCAGGGGGTGTGGGTGAGTAGAGGGATGGCCTGGCCAGCGGTGGGAGTAGTAGGGGTGGTGAGGCCTCCGCGGCATCACAGCCGGCCACGGGAGGCAGGAGCACGTAGCACTGATAACCCACAAGTATAGGGGATCGCAACAATTTTTGATAAGTAAGAGTGTCAAACCCAACGAGGAGCAAAAAGCAGAACAAATATTCCCTCAAGTTCTATCGACCACCGATACAACTCTACGCACGCTTGACGTTCGCCTTACCTAGAACAAGTATGAAACTAGAAGTACTTTGTAGGTGTTGTTGGATAGGTTTGCAAGGTAATAAAGAGCATGTAAATAAAAAGTAGGGGTTGTTTAGATAAAGACACAACTAAGTTAGTTTTAGTAAAGAGCTTTTTGTTACGAGAAAGTCATTTGTCCCTAGGCAATCGATAACTAGACCGGTAATCATTATTGCAATTTTATATGAGGGAGAGGCATAAGCTAACATACTTTCTCTACTTGGATCATATGCACTTATGATTGGAACTCTAGCAAGCATCCGCAACTACTAAAGATCATTAAGGTAAAACCCAACCATAGCATTAAAGCATCAAGTCCTCTTTATCCCATACGCAACAACCCCCTTACTCGGGTTTGTGTTTCAGTCACTCACGCAACCCACTATAAGTGAATCATGAACGTATTGCAACACCCTACAGTGGGGATCCCTCACGCTTGCACGACACGAAGAGCACCATAGGACAGCACAAATAATAAAACATGCAACTCAAACCAATCATGATCATCAAATAACCATTAGGACAAAACGGATCTACTCAAACATCATAGGATAGCCATACATCATTGGGAAATAATATATAGCATTGAGCACCATGTTTAAGTAGAGATTACAGCGGCTAAGAGAGAGGTTACACCGCTACATAGAGGGGGGAAGAGTTGGTGATGATGGCGGTGAAGTTGTTGGTGAAGATTGCGGTGATGATGATGGCCCCCAGTGGCACTCCGGTGCCACCGGAAGCGAGGGGGAGAGAGCCCCCCTCCTTCTTCTTCCTTGACCTCCTCCCTAGATGGGAGAAGGGTTTCCCCTCTGGTCCTTGGTCTCCATGGCATGGGAGGGGCGAGAGCCCCTCCGAGATTGGATCTGTCTCTCTGTCTCTCTCTGTTTCTGCGTTCTCAGATTCTTCCCTTTCACCGTTTCTTATATTCCCGGAGATCCGTAACTCCCATTGGGCTGAAATTTTAACACGACCTCTATCCAGATATTAGCTTTCTTGCAGAGAAAGAAGGGCACCAACCGCCTTATGGGGTGGCCACAAGGGTCAGGGGCGCGCCTGCCCCCTGGGGCGCGCCCCCCTGCCTTGTGGCCCCCTCGGGCATCGTCTCGCGTGGATTTTTCTTCCCAAAAATCATATATATTCCAAAAAAATCTCCGTCAGTTTTTATCCCGTTTGGACTCCGTTTGATATGGATATTCTGCGAAACAAAAAACATGCAATAAACAAGGACTGGCACTGGGCACTGGATCAATATGTTAGTCCCAAAATAGTATAAAAAGTTTCCAAAAGTATATGAAAGTTGAAGAATATTGGCATGGAACAATCAAAAATTATAGATACGACGCAGACGTATCAAGCACGACCGACGCTGGTTTGGGCGGCTGGAGCAAGAAGACCAGAGGTTGAAGAAGCACTACGGCCGTTGAATGGACATCATACAGTCACTGGAGCTAGAATCGTTCATATATTGACTAAGTTCACAAAGCCCTCCGTCCCTGTCAACTTAGTAGGCCCACAAGTTAGCCTCCCACTGTGGTGGGTCCCAGCTGGCAGGGGGTATTCATTTTTTTGTGTGCAATAAGGAGACACTTCCTTGCGTGCGAAGATATAGTTAGTGGGTCCGACCTGTCAGTGGAGGGAACGTTTTTTTCGCGAAATAGAGAGGCCCTTCCGGCGGGTCCCAGATGTCAAGTGGAGGAATCATTATTTTGCACGTAATAAGGAGGCATTTCCTTATGTGCGGTTGTGGACCTAGCTGTCAGCCTCTCCACGTACAGTCCACTTCCGATGGATGTCAAGCATTGACCACGTTGACCGCGCCGCACCGAGAGCACCAGGGTAGTGGACGACGGCGAGGCCTACGAAGGGAACGACACTGAGCCAGGGAAGACATGGCAGTGGCTGCCCATGTGGTGGAGAGTACGAGGGTTGACTGGTTCGGCTGCCGTCGTCGGAAAATAACAGGAGGTGTGCATGAGCAGAAGGATAGACAGGCCAGGGATGCGAGTATATGATGGGGCCGTGAGGCCTATCCGACAGCACAGCCGGCCACGAGAGGCGGGAGCAGGCTGTTCCGATGGTGCTAATTTGGGCGGCTGGGGCAGGAAGATCAGAGACTGAAGAAGCACGATTCTCGTTAGATTGACATCTAATGGTCTCACACTGGTAGATTCGATTGTTGACTAAGTTTCTTTTTTGAGAAACCTTGTGTAGGCATGAACTTAGTAGGCCCAC
This sequence comes from Triticum dicoccoides, assembly GCF_002162155.2. Lineage (NCBI taxonomy): Eukaryota > Viridiplantae > Streptophyta > Magnoliopsida > Poales > Poaceae > Triticum > Triticum dicoccoides. The sequence goes on from NC_041388.1 coordinate 266,924,641, forward strand.
AAGTCAGCCTCCAAATCTGTGGCAGACAACATAGAGCCCATTTGCTATTTTTTAATAATTTGCAGCCCATTTGCTAATTCTTAAGTAATTTATTACAGCCCATTTTCTGCCCAGGACCACGGTAAAAAAGTTCAACCTTATTTTGCATATTTCGGTGGAGTCCGAACTTTTGTAATCCCAAAATGATAAACATTTTTTAAGAACTTATTGATTTGCCAAAAAAATTCGTTTTGTTTTTGTAAGCAAATAAGACGTGGAACAATTGAGTTGGTTTAAGGGAAAACCAGTGGTAAAAATCAGCGCTGGGAGGGAAAACAACAACAAAAATAAGGATGTAAATATGAAAAGGGAATTTTATGTATTTTCAATATAATGATACGTGTATATGAACTAGTAAAACTATAGGTAGAGATTAGAAAACGTATGTAGGACATGCGTTTCAAGAGGAAAATAGAACTGGGTTGTGTGTTTGATTTAGTAAAAAAACTGCCTGCGGATGTTGTAAGACAAAATATAACTAACACTGGTGGGCCAGAGGCCAGTAGATACCTGCTGGATCTTTGTGCCCCCTTGTCGTCATGGGCTGGGCCTGTTAAAAATAAAACCAAGCCTGGGTAGTCTACAACCCAGTTAAAACTTGCTCGACCTAAAAAAACAATATACGTGCTCAATAAACGAGAGAATTCTGCAAGTACAGACTGATAACTGGGATGCAACAGGGATATTGTTTTTTCATCGTGATAATAAGTGCATGCAATTGTTTCGAAAAATTTGGAGAACTGGGAATTCGAACGGTAGGTGCTTATGCTACCCATGAAATAAAAATCAGGTGCCTAAAAATTCGTTTCAAAACAAATGATTCAGCTTTATATCCACGTTGACCCTCGGCATGATGGTTGGAAGCAAATGCCAAGTTCATACCAAAATATCGTTAACAACAATACCAACTTGCAGACGACAAGGTAGTACAAGTACCAATACCAAACTAACTTATAATCTTTTTACTCCTGGCCCTAGTGTTCGTCTGGTAGAAAATCTTGTAGAGGACCAGCTCCCGCTCCTTCTCTTGCTCCAGGTCCCAGAGGTGGTACTAGTGCATCACCTAGTTGGTCCTCTGCTGGTCGAAGTTCTTGTTGGTGTGCAGCACCAGAACCTTTTTGCTGCATGTCTGTTGGCCGTTGACCATCACCGGCAAGGTATTGCCAGTGTTGTGCCACATCGCGTGCATGCCGCACTCTGAATATATCTTGCGACGCGTCCACGTGCCCCTCTTGAATGCCCTGGAATTGCGCTGGAAGAAATGTTTGCTTAGGCCACTCAGTGTGATACTTGCAGTATTGTCGAATACATGTTTTAGTGTATGTAGTTGGCATTTTCATAACATCTTTGGCATGTTGCAGTCACTTGTTTCACTTTTTATTAACTGTCAAATTGTAATTGCTTCACCAGGTCTGCGTCTAAAAAGAAAAATAGAGCTATAAACAAAGGAATATGTTTGTGCGAGTAGATGGCTGATCGGTGTCTTACCTGGAAGTTTCTCGGGATGGGTGTAGCATATGCCGTGCTCGCTGTCGATGGTTGGTATGAACAAATCGATGTGAGGGTGAGATCTCGCGCTGTCAGCACTCACTTTGGCCTCAAGGTGCTCGATCAACTCCTGGTTCGTGGGATCGAACTTGACGCCAGCCGGCAGCACCGGACAATCCTTCTTCGACTTGCATCAGTTAATTCCAGTTATATGGTACTCATTGTATGATCAATCAACTGTTTTAAGTGAATGATGAAAGATTTCAACAGATAAGTGGTACTCCAAATCTGAAGTCCAGAATACCCGAACACGCCGCCGGGATTCTTGTGTCACCTCACGCGCAGCGTGTTGTCACGTCAATTCAATGTGTGGACATGATGAATAATTTGACCGACGTATACTAGTACTACTACTATACTACTTACTAGTCGTATTTAGTGTCACATTTTAACCATAGGTTTAACTAACAAGTACACACTTGAAGACTAATTGACATATATATATATATATACTACACAACATCTCCATCATCATTATCAGTACATCCTGCACAGGCGGGTTAGGATGCACTTGATTCTATAAAGGTATCTATCCCTCAAACCAGAGGAGTGCTTCAAACTAACAACAGTACATAATATCCAACAAAAGAGGGTCGTGCTACAGTAGTAGAATACATGGCTCAGTCTAGATATCAGTACAAATCAAGTTGTGCATATTTGCTGTTGGCATGAACCACATCGCCGCATGTCGGGTTTGCAAAAGCCATCCATCGCATGGAAGCTTGATGCCTTTCACACACTGAAGATTATCTGGCAACAAGCTATGTCGATGAATCTTTGGATATGGTGATTCATGAAACCCATGGTATGATGTGTAAACACAGTCCCCCCTGGCGAATGGAAGTTCCATAGCACAATAATCATCGCCGGTGATATGATCGATGATTGGTTGGATGATTGGATAATTGAGCCCGAGGAACATGAAGTGGTTGCCGAGGCTGTAAACCCGCCTCTAGTTGAATACGCCTGGCCCAATGGAGCTGGCATCTTTCTCGAACACGAAGCAGCCATAGCCATCAATGTCACGAACACCCCAGGCATTGTACTGCATGTGGTTTGATGTAATGGTTTGGTCAATTTGGTACGTGCGAATGAGCATCAAATGACCGCCGTCAGCTGAACGAGCGATAAACCACCACCCATCGGCTGGTATGATTCCAGGTCCTGGAATCATGAAGGCCAGCACATTTGCGTCTGCTGCAACAATTCAAATTGGAGACCAAAATGACAAAAATAAACAATCATGTTCAGAGTATGTGTGGAATTAAGATTATTATAATAGTGACACATATCATAGACAGAGAATTGCAATGCCGTGGTCATAATCATACCCCAAGTTAAAAAAATAAGCCAATAGCTTTCATATTCTAGCAATATGTCATGGTTCAAACATCATGTAACAATGAGAGGAAAACAGCTATGACTGAGCCTACTCATATTCTACCATAGCAGTTACTACTACTATTCTCATATCAACTCTAAGCAATAACATGTGTTGTTATAAAAATCTTGGAAATGAGAGTAACATATAGCAATCATGATGTTATGCTCATAATATCTATTCTAACAATCATTAGATGCCAATTCTTCTCATATCAACTCTAACAATAACATGTGTGGTCATAAAAATCTGGGAAATGAGAGGAACATATAGCAATGATGTGGTTATAGACATACTATCTATTCTAAATTTGTAGCAATGAACATGAAGTCGTATTCATAAGGTAAAGATGAGATGAGATAAAACAATTACACGATGATAGATTCCACCAGTATAGGGAGCCAATCTGTGCGTCGACCGCGTAAACAATGCCATCATGCACTATAGCATCAAACAGAAATGTTGCCTCAACAGGATTGACGATGAGCCATAACCATGTATGGCGACCGGATTCCAGATAGACTAATCCCATGTTGAACAAGGCAATGAGCTTGTAATCCATGTAGTCTTCTGATGGTGTGGGCACTTCGCAGATTACAACTTTCAGTGAACAGAGGTCGAGCCAAAAGCTTGACGCGTCTCATGCGTAGTAGGCAGGAGTGTCCGGCGGGCCGCGAGGCTCGATGGCGGTGGTATCCAACGATGGAAGGGTGATCTCTCGCTGGGTGTAGATATCCACGAGATGCCACGGACTACCGAATTGGTGGATGAGGACGATCCAGTTGGCCTTCATGCCCACCCAGTAGTGGCCGCGCATGAAGGACAGGTGGACGGGTAGTGGTAGCATGTCGAGGGGCACCACAGCAACCTCCGTAGGATCGTCAAGTCGGTGTCTGGGCCACCTGCGAGGATCGGGCATCAGCAAGCAGGGTGTGTGGAAAAGAGCCAGCCGGTTGCAGACGAGTAGACGGTACAAAGACACGGAGCATGTGGCCAGACAGACGGTGCTGAGTAGGTCCATATGATTACATATCTGCTCCAAGAGAACATCGGGGAGGGAATTCCAATCGCGGCTCTGCGTGTCAGTCGGTTCTGCCATTGGGGTTTTCGGTGCCTGCGAGCCAGCGGGGAAGTGGATTCGGGTAGGCGAGCAGAGAAGCTTCTCCTCGTGTGGCCGAGCAGTGAGCAAGGGGATATGGTACGCACGAGCTACCAAGGAAGATAGCACGGGCGGGCGAGAAGTGAGTGGGGGGAAATGGTGTGCGGCCAACAATGGGGAAGAGAGGAGGAAGAAGAGTGGAAGACGGGGAAGAAAGTGCATTAAATCTCAATTCTACTACTACTACCAGGATATACCATCCTTCGGAGTGTAAATAGTTACACCGATGACATGTGGGTCTACCACAAGAGGGCCCGTATGTCAGTTAATGGAGGACAGAAGCGTGCTCTACTGGCAAACATGATGGCAGTACTGGGTAAGGCTGATTTAGTAACACCAACATGCTGCTTCAGCTTATTAATTAAGTGTCCCATCTGCTGCAGCGTGTATTGTCACTTCACTTCGAAGACTAGTTGAATAGTTCTCTCTGACCGAGATGGGGAATAATGGATCATGAAGACTCCCTTTCTACATTATCCCTATGCCTCTACGCTCACTTCACTCATTTTTCTCCGTACGTAGTCATTTGTTGAAATCTCTAGAAAGACAAATACTCCGTATTTGGGAACAGAGGGAGGATTTTACTCCGTATTTGGGAACAGAGGGAGTATCACCATATGGAGGGAACAGAGGAAGCTTGAAATATGAACATGTCAATGGGAGGGAGTAAGCCCCATGCATGCAACATGCAACACTCACACGTACACATGGACACACGCAACACTCATGCACCCATGCGGCACACAGCACACGACGCAACACACACGCTCATGCTCAAGTGCTCAACCTACTCCCTATGTCCGTGAAAGACTGTACCTTTAGAGATTTACACATTGACCAGGGCATAATTAACACCCAAAAGTAGCAGACTTATGTGTGCATGCGACCATTGAGATAAGAGGATTAAATGAAGGTTGTTGCATGCTATAATTAAGGATAGACATGTAGCCTATACCTAGAGCACAAGTTGGTGCATTAGTCAATCAATGTTGATTTACATTAAAGGCTAAATGCATTGGAAGTGTAGATGTACTACACTCTTTGTTTTTTAGCCGATGTACACTCTTTGTTGGAAGACCGAGGGAGTACACGTGCATGCACTCACATACACAGCCAGGGTGGTTCGTGCGCAAGGGTTGGACTCCTGTCGCGCCTGCGTAAAGTTTTGTTTAATTGATTTCTTTGCTCTTCCAACTGACAGGTGGGACCCAGAAACCAAGTGACAATTTAACCAGTCAACAAAGTGCCATGTCGACTATGTGGCCGGTCAGTAGGGTGCAATACGGTGCTCTATGATGAGCTAGTGATCCTATAATCACCGCAAAACTATATATAGTGACTGTAAAGAGCGTATTGTTACATATGTTGACCGCCAGTGTATTTTTCTCGTTTCAAATTAAGCCATATTAACCGGAAAGGACGCAGTATGGACTAGTACTAGTACTGCTTTGATGTGTCCCGTCAACTCGCCGAACGAGGAGAAGCTTGCTTACTACGCCTCTCCCTCGCCCACGCACGCGGTGGTTCGTAGGACAAGGAGAGGGTTTTGACTACAGCGCCCTCTCCCTCTTCCTCTCCCTCGCCCTTGCGGTGGACGTGCAACAGTTCAATCGGTGTCAGATTGCCAGAAGCATATTGTACTGTAGTATCATCATTATTGGACCTTCCGAAGAGACGAAGAGCCAAGTGCAAGGTTCACATGAGTACAAACTGTTGAACCTCCCGACGAGGCAAAGAGCCAAGTGCAAGGTTTTATAGGAGTTGTCGTCCTAGTAGGAGTGTACTACAACTATAGCGAACGATGCTACTGTATGATGCCGCCACGTCACGTATATCCAAAGCTGTGCCACCTTTTTTTCTCAAAGAGCATGTTGGAGCCCGTGCAACAACCACACAAGTTGCACATACACATAACACATTTACTAGCAATAAATTCTAAAGGACAAATGCTAGTATGCCACACAAGTTCATCTCCAATTCATGTGATAAATTTGTGCACGACTAGTCTACATATATTCATAGTGCCATCGTTCACAATTTACTGTACTCCACTTACACGTTATAGATGGGCTACATGTCCTCCTCCAGGTTCTAGTCCCAGGTGTTCTTCATGGATGGCACGATCCATAGCGGTGGGCAACGGGAATCACTGTCGTAGCTTTCTAGTCCGGTTCCACATGATGGAGACTCATCCAAGCTGAAGCGGCATAAATCAGGGATAGCGTGTCCCAGCATGTCGTTCATCCAGCAGTGCGCACTGAAGACACAACCATGCTTCATGAATGGCAGGCCTTCCGTGTCGGAAGGTGGCATCCACTTGACAATGGGGTAGATGTCCCCAATGAAAAGCGAGTACTCTCCAAGAGTGTTCCTCGGCACCCACGTAGCATCACGGGGGTCGAACTCGGCGCCATTCATCTGGTACACGCGGCATCTCAGATCTGGACACATGGTGACGTACATAGTCAAGGTCCATGCATAATAATGTTGTGCTCAAATATGGCGGTCAGTAATACTATGTAGCAAATAGTACTACTCCGGTATAGAGGAAGTAAAATAACCGGCTTATTATATATAGCCACTCTTGGCTACATGGATGAGATAGTAAGACATGGAAAAACAAAAATGGTGGCAGCTAGTGGGTTCAAGTCTTCAAGGGCCTAGCTAGCTATACGCGTCCTCTAAGGTAAAAAAATACTCCTACTAGTACGTAAGTAGAGTACTAGTACAACAATGAAATAGAAGGCGAGAGGGTTAAAAATGGAATACCTGGGCAGATGGTGACAGTCCGATCGTGGTAGATTGTGTGACCATGTTGCACATGAGTGGTACCATGGGTAACGACTGCTAAGATAGTTGATCCCAATATGCCAAAGTCAGCTACAAGGTTCCAGGTTCGACCGAATCGCGGATGCAAATGCACATCTAGGATCGGCAATCTTATTTTGATCGCGGGATGACTGGTCCCTGCAAAATAATGGAGTACCGTTAGGGATGCAAATGATGGTTTGTGCATTCCGTTTGTAATCTCCTGTACCGTAGGAAATACTAGCAATGTTCATGTGTGTTTGTAATGATCGCGGGATGACTATTCCCTGCAAAAACAATTGCATGGTTGGAAATACTAGCAATGTTCATGTGTGTTGCAACGAATCATAATTAGAATAATACTTACTCACAAACTTGATACAAAAACACACTAATTTGATATACATATATCACTAGAGATATATTATGTTTCAATTAGAATATATTCCTTGTGTTGTTTTGGTGAGGTCAGGGAGGGATGTGGTTGGTTTTAAGATACTAATTATGGGGTTTTTTGCAAAATGGTAAACAAGTGGGATGTTGGTGAGAAAAGGCAACAACTTACCTCACAGTCGTTAAATGTATACCTAATGGTCACAAACGATGGATGGCAGACACACCATCATCACCAACTTAGTCTTCTGTAGGAGTACTAGCAAGATTCGTGCATTGCACGGAACATCAAGATGCATTTTTTTATAAAACACTTGTTGTGATTGACCCATGCGGGAGTAACCCCATGTGTAAAAAGTAATGATATCTCGAGAAATAGGAGATAAGGTGAAGAGGAGTGGGGCATGGTGGTGATTGGTGGTCGGACTGAGCGGAGGCATGGGGATTGACGACGCGGCAGCGGCCACCAGGCCAGTTTGTTCCAAAGGCTTCCTTTCTTAATTGCTCAACAATGAGGTTGTTGGAGATAAGGATGAACGAGGGAAGGCCTTGTCTGCAAATGTGGAGAGGGGTGCGGGTATCTATTAGTTTGATTTCCATCTGTCAGATATAGATCGGACGGTCTATATTGCAAGATGGCACGCGTACCATCATCACCAACTCGGTTTTTTATAAGAGAAGAAATATAAGTATGGATATACAAACGTATTATCGATACTTGTTTCCGTAAACTAGCATCTACATTCTATTCAACGCCTCGGCATGTGAGGCCTTAGCACAATGACTTCTCGACTGTATAAAACAAAGGTTTTCCCGTCGCCGATAAGGAGGGGGTGATGAGGGCGCGCTTTTTGGCTTGCTCTAGTCCTAGTAGTCATACTAGGTGGTCTAAGCACGTGTAGATTTATTCTTTTTCACGTCTCGTGTTCACTGTACTGCCACGACTGTTGATGAATAGACAGTAAGTTATTCATGGGGAAACCCTTGTTGAGCATGTTTGCGAGAGAGAGAGAGAGAGAGAGAGAGAGAGAGAGAGAGAGATGTCTAGAGACTGAGGCAATGATAACAGACTCTTTGTGTCCATGTGTGTGGAGGATAGAGAGAGACATGTACATGGGGCTTTCTGTTGTGTAACGTGGAGACACATATACATAATTAGAGAGTGAGTGTGTGAGATACACATGCGGACATGGGGAGAGATGAGGATCCAGATTAATGGGTGTTTGTGCGTGTATGTGTGTGTTTGTGCGCGCATTTGTGTGTGAGAGGGAGTGTGTGTATGTGGAGTAGATAGACCACTAATGATGTAAACCTAGTATAAGGGAAGGGGGGTGGTGTGACATGTGTAGTAGCGGGATAGCATGGGTGCGGGCGGGGGAGCAGACTATTTGGAAGAGACATCGAGTGTGTGTGGGAGAGGGGTGTGAGAGTGAGAGAGAGAGAGAGACCGAGAGAGAGCTAGCGACGGAGAGAGAGAGAGAGGAAGAAAGGGGGCGAGAGAGGGGGCTTTTGTGTCCATAAATGGCGTATAGATAGGGAGACAATGTTGATGTTGTTTGAAATTAACCTATGTACAAAGACGCAAGGGAAGCGAGTCATCGTGTGTGTCATAGGGACTTCATGAGAGAACTAGAATAGATGGTGTAGAGAACAATGTGCGAGATCGAGAACGATGATACATTAGGGAGCTATGGAAAGAGTCATGACATATATGTATAAAGGGAGGAGCTGGGGCGGGTCCGCATGTGGGAGGGATAGAAAGAGGAGAGTGGTGCACAAGGAGACAAAGTGTGCTTGTTTGCAGTGGGGGTGGTGTGTGAGGTGAGTGTGCGAGAACCACATAACTAGGGAGATAGACGTTTAGGGGCGACATTTTGTGTGTATGGGAAAGATACACTCTACATAGTGCGTGTGCTTGGGAAAGAGAGATACCGGGAGACCTAGCTAGAGAGTGGGGGAAGAGATGTGTGCATGCCCAAGAGACAAAGTAATAGAGACCTATATTGGGGTCCGGACTTTAGAAGAGAGAGAGGGGTGTTAATGTGCTCGTGTGTTGGTGTCTGGGGGAGAGAACGACTTCTCTGTGTGTGTGGGGGGGGCGATGAGGGGGTGGCTTCAGATAAAGAGTGAGGTGTCTATATTTGAGGGACTTCAGCGTAATTGAGATATACATGGTCAATAGTGTGTGCACTCATGGTTGATCAATTTGTTTCATAGTTTGGACTATGAGATAACGATACTTTTGAACATGCGTGATATACCTTGATGTACCAGAATTACAAACCTAAGATTGGAATTTTGGAATTCGACTCCATCATTAGCTTTTGTAATTCATTTAAACAGAGGTACATTTTTTAAGCCGGGTTTTTTGATTTCAAATTCATATATCAAACCTAGAGATATACACATATGGGCATTTTCAAACTTTATAATCATCCACTTTATTCATACACATGCACATTTTTGCTTCTGTCATCATATTTAGGATAAACACATTTGGAATTTCATTTGAATTGGACCGTATGATGGTATTTGCTTGTAGTAGCTCAATGATCCATATTTGAATTGAGTGGACAATCTAATTTTCGAGTTGGAGACATTAATTTTCAAAACTTGCACTTTTTTGCGTGCAAAACAAACAAATTCTCGGCCATGCTATCATAGTGTAACATCCCAAATTTTCAATTTGGAATGTTATACATTAGGTCATCACTGCATATCATATTTTATTTGCTTTTGACCCGATCCAGAAATTCTACGCAACTCAAGGACCCACGAAGAGAGTTGCGGATTTCGTTATTTTCATATTTGGGTTTTTTCAAATTTTGAAAATAGGATCATTGATTTTTTTTATTTTATATTCAATTATTTATATAATAAAAATATGAGAGAGGGAATAAAATGACTTTCCCAAAATAAAGAAATATTGAAGGTTTAATAAAAAAATCAAGTAAGATTTTATTTCGGAGTTTTCTCGCTATTTTATTTGAATTTAGGAAAAATTGCACATTTTTCAAAACTGTGTTTTAGGTCCAAGAAAATGTTCATCTTGTTCTAAATATTTTATTTAGACGGCGAAAATTTGTTTTGGCATTTTTAGATTTTTATTTATTTTTCTAGGATTTTTCTTAGTTCGGCAGGATTATATAAATAAAAAAGTCTCCGCGCCCGACTGGGCCGAAGGCCCAGCCGAGTCGGACTCCTTTGTGCTGCCGCCGCCTTGCCCCTTCCCCAAGCCGCAGCCCCCCCCCCTCTTAAATACCGCTGCCGCCCTCCCCACCCCACCACCCGACCCGCCCCACCGCCGATAGC
>NC_041388.1:266935671-266937859 GCF_002162155.2 Triticum dicoccoides
CCCACGCCACCCCGCCGCCGCACCGGAACCCTGCTGGAGCCCCGCCGGAGCCGAGCCGAGGTAGCCGCCCCGCCGCCCCGGTTTTCTAAAGAAATCGATCCGTTTTTTTAGTAAACCCTATATTCGTTTTTTTAATAGATCGGTTTTTCTGGTTTATTTTATTTAGCGAGCGTTCGCCCGTTCGTTCGTTTTAATGGACGAATTCGCCGTTTAGTTTCAGTTAACGAACGTTCGTTCGTTAATCCGTTCGTCAGTTTTTCTTTTTCTCGGATTTTTTCCACGGTTATTTCTGATCGCGATTTCTGATCCATTTTTTCGTTCTAGTATATCTTTTCGCTCGTTTATCGGAATCAGGCAATTCAAGCGCCTGGAGTTTCGTCTCGAAACCCTCTTTCCGTTTAACCTACTCAAACAAGATTTTGCTTCTATAAAATTTTACTTAGATCTAGATTAGTAAACGAAGTTTGTTTCTTTCACCGTTTGATTTTCGTTGCTTCGTTCGATTTGATTCTTTTTGCAAACCGGAGTTCTTACGTTGAACTTTCTAGTTAGATCTCTTATTTGAGTTTTATCCGTGCATTAGATGAGTACTTATTGTATGCTTGTTTGTTTGCGATAGAGTACACGGAGTGCACCGCTTGCTATTTTGAATCTCTAGGTTTCGCGGATCATCAGCAAGGCAAGTAACACTTTGATCATACCTCTTTACTACCCAGTTTTTATTGCATTAGATCAATCCTCAAACAATTGCATGATTAGGATCTGATTAATATGTGGGTTTTGGGAAGTAGATGAGGTAGTACCTATTACCTGTTTTATTATCAAACCCTTGGGAGTTACCTCTACGTTTGCTTGTTATGCCATGCTATGCTAGTAGACGTGGATTGGGTGAGTGTATCCATGACAGATGTGAGATTGTTAAATTAATGGTTTATTTAAGGTGGCAACTTAAACACACATCTGGGTGGATTGAGGCACCTGGGTATTCCAGCGATTGCCTATTTTTCTTTATGGACCGCCACCCAGGCTCAAAGGGATCATGAGATTATTCATACTAGAAACTTCCATGTGCAGCCACAAGCTACTATGGGCTCTAGCATAGTTGACTAAGTCGTGCGAACTCTTACAGTGGTAGACTAGCAGATGTAGGGGATGTAGGTTGGTACTGTCTACCCGATCGTAAGGTGCTAGCGCTTCTGAAAGACTATGTCTCGATCATCCGTTTCTCAAACATCATGTAGTGCAAGAATCCCAACGGAGGAGATCGAGTCTTGTGGGGAAAAGTGTGCAAACCTCTGCAGAGTGTATAAACTAATCATGGTTAGCCGTGTCCCCAGTTATGGACGTCTTGAGTATATAGTACTTGGATTATCATGTGAATCTCAACATGTTACTTTAATTAATATTGTTGGGTTTTAATGATAATGCTTAATTGGGATTGAGAGGATGTATATCTTCTCAATGTTCAACAACCACCATGATAGTTAAATAAAAATCTATTCCTTTGCAGTAGGGAAAAATTGGCTTTATGCAAAAACTATAACCATAGAGCTTTCCACCAGCCATATATGCATGTAGTATAGCTTTATTCTTTCATTACTCTCTATGTGTTACATTGCCAGCATATTCCATGTGCTGGCCCATTTTCGGGCTGCAACGTTCATGTTGCAGACTTTTCAGACGACAAGTAAGGTGCCTTTAGGTCGTGGTTCTATACTCAGTGATGCCGTTGGAGTTGATGGACTCACTTATCTTCCAAGCCTTCCACTATTATCATTATTAGATGGCCTTAAGCCATACTTACTGTAATAAGTTCTCTTTTGAGACATTCGATGTAATAAGTGTGTGTTGCTACTCTGTTATAAATCCTTCAAGTATTGTGCGTGTCAGCATTACTGATCCAGGGATGACACTAAAGCACAGAGATCAGACTGTTTGAGGTCTGGTCGCTACACATAGTCGGTCGTACAAAAGCAGAATATAATTTCAGGCGCCAAAAGCTTTCAAACTTCCCGCTCACATCGAAATATCTCGCGCCCGAAAGTTTAGCCCTATGATATTCCTGTTTTACCCCTGCCACATGAACGAAAAAGGGTTGCTTTGGTAACTCCATTGTTTTCCCCTCTTTGCCCCCAACATTCTTCCCCAGAGCCCCTCCCCTTCCCCTCCCCGCCCCCCCCCCCAACCA
>NC_041388.1:266938438-266975718 GCF_002162155.2 Triticum dicoccoides
GCCGAATCTAGTCCTCCCCTGCAGCGGTGGACCTCACACCCCGACGGATCTACCTTCCGCACCTTGGAACCCCCAACTGCCAACTCACCACTTCACCGGAGCCGCTTCAGCGACTGGCTTGTCCATCGCTCCAGATCTCCTTGACCGCCATCATGGTCCACCGCACCGGATCTGCTTAACCGGAGCCCTCGTCCACCATAGTGTAGGCCCTTCACTGACTCCCTCGTCTGTCCCTTCGCTGGCCCTTCATACAAGCCCTCGTCCGCCGTAACAGATCTTCCTCACCGAAAGTGTGCCCGCCGAAGCCTTCGTCCACTGCACCGGACCTGCTCCACGGACGCCATATTCAACTCCACCGGCCCTGCTTTACCGATGCCGCAGCCTTATCAGGTTATGTCGATTTGTACTCCTTCGGTTTTTCTCTTTATCGTGCAACTGTTCACTTACCACAAATGACCTTTCTTCTATGTTGACAAGCGCCACAACCGTAGCACCGGAGCCGCTTCAGCGACGGCGACAACCGGCCCAAACTCAACCGCAACATGAGCACCATCGATGATCCTTAGCTATCAAGTATGCCAACGATACCCATACGCCACCAAGAATCAGGTACTATTATCCAACGGCCGGTGCCTACGTTCACTTTCTTAGCATAAGCACCGCCCCTTTGAATTTCTTCAGGGCATCATTCAGTTTTTCATGAGACGCGTTATTCTGCTTGCACCTATAGGGCCATACTTCTAGCAGTGAACATGTTACATGTGCTAAATTACATACCAGTGCACATATAGTTAATATGCTTTAGTTTTGTCCTAAGTATTACTGTACTTCCTAGATATCACTGCCTACTATTTTACTTCTTGCATGCTATATTTATGATAATGGTGTTGTTCTGATGCCACCTATTGGTTCCATCAGACTGCTTCATGTTCTCTATGCTTAATTACACATCAGCAAACTAGCATGTGGTTCCGCTGGTTTTTGTTCGTTTTACCCTACATTTTCTGATGCTAGCTATTACATCATTGCTCCGAGCCTCTATTCATTACTTTTTGTGTGTTCTTGATCTTCCCAAGTTGCATGACTAATTTGATGCTTCTATTAATTATGGAGCTGCCAACCCCATCAAGCAAAATATTTGTTCTTTTGGGGCTGGCACCTCGAACAAGCATAAAAATAGAGGGAAGCAGATATATTGTCGTGTATGCACACACCCTTCTTTCATTAGTTTAGATGAACCATTGATGATCAATTCGAACCAGTGCATGTGATTAAAATTAATTTTACCTAAATAGAGGGTGCAAAATAAACTACAACAAGTAGATTTGCAACCACGGGATGCTGACGATATCTTCAAAGAACATTGCAATAGCAGCGAGGCTTCACAGCAACATATGGTAAGCCAGTGTGTTTTAGCACATGTGAAATGTAATGCGTGTGGGCTGCTTTCTTGGCTTGTGCCCTCAACCTGTAATCCTACAGAATAACAAATAGTTCAGTTGTCTGCTTTGTTGTATTGCTTGATTCGAATGCTTGTTTATTACTAGTTACGCTATACCTGAGTTGGCCAATATGTCAGCAGTGCCTGATGTACTATCATAAAGAAATGCATGCCTAGTTCATTTGAGTCCTTAACTTTTCCTCTGAACTTCATCACAAGACTGTCTTCGTAGTTTATATGAGGCCACACTGTTAAGTGCTTTCTCAGATTATTTCAACTGCTTAGATGCCTTGGCAACTTAAATATAGCGGTGGTACACTCCCTTTCAACTAGGGATGTCAACTGGGTCCCGTTTAATCCCGATTGAAGTCCACTAGTGGTATGATAGTTCAAAAGAGTTTTTGTTTTTTGAGGAAAATGAACTAGGGAGCTAGCAAAAACTAACTATATGGGACTGGCGGATGTTGTTTATTTGCCACTTACATCCCTAGTTTAATCTCACCATTTTAATTTCTTTTCGGCTGATGCTGCTTCGAACCATTTAAATATAGCTTTCCATGCTCGGCAATAATTCGTATGTCGTTTACCATGTAAGCTTACTTCCTGGATCATGCGATAACTATCTCTTACTTATGTCCAGCAAAAACCTTTCAGGATGCCGTTCACACTAGGACACAATGTACAACCCCAGAATCTATTTGTGGAAGCAGTGCGCCATCCATGTTACTAGATGGTAGCAGCTCAGAGGCAACACCACCGGAGAACAGTCTGAGCATAGATATTATAGTTCTTGAGGCTCTACTAGAGGCAGAAAGAGATGGTGTGGCTGCCATGAATGAGGTAATCTCGATCTTGAAGATGGAAATTATGCAATTAGCTGCACGCATTATGCAAGCAACCCAAGAATTGGAGGAAGTAAGAATGTTGCATTTGAAGACGGAGGAGATCCGGTTGCTTCTGCTATCTGAAGCCCAGGGTAATCCCAATTCTTCTTTAGATAGCAGTTGAAATTGTCATTAGATTATTGTAATGTGTTGTAATGATCCAAATTTTTTAGGTGAGGTAATCCTTAGTACTTGTATGATTGACATAAGGTGAACTTTTTTTCGTGTGAGCATATTGTATTGGATGAAATAACTGTTTGACTCAAAGTGTATCCAACCTACTGAATTCGAAGATCGCGGCATTTCTAAATCATAATCATATATAAAGGTGGAATAAATCTTTGTTGTGGTTTTGAAGAAATAAATAACAAAACGTAGAATTATCTGTGGATATTCGTAATTGGATAAATTTTGGATTTGGATTTAGTTGCCAGGGCCCAAGGCAAACGCGAATGCTAATTCTCCCAAGTTTTGAACGAAGCGGCTAAACACCCACTATCATTTGTGGGCTGCCCGAAGCAAGTGTTTGCGAGATGGAAATTACTATCTACCCCTAACACTTGACATCCTTATCGACCGGATTTACACTGCTATCGATAGGGGTAGACCAGTAACTTTAATCAGACGTGACACGATGGCCTCTGAGCCCATTCAGACATGGTGGGCGCCAAACGTGGGCGGCAAAACACATTTGATTCAAGCTCGTCCGAAAGACATGTGTCTCTCCCTCCAGTTCCCCATTCATGCACGGTGGGCGACAAAACAAACTCTCCTTGTCCGAAATCGATGTAGGCTAATATTTTAAATAGGGGCAGATGTGTAACTTCCCTCCGACGTGACACAACCGCCCTACCTGTCAGCCCCGTTCATACACCGTGGGCGCCAACCGTGGGCGGAAAAACACCCTCTCCTCGCCTGAAATTGTTACTGGCAAATATTTGGGAGATGCGAGATTACCGTCCTATCCCCAACCGACGTGATGTCTAAAATTTTAAACGGGGGATAAGTTCGTAACTTTCCCACATTTCAGACAATCGCGTCCCAGAGTTTGAGATCCCCCCTCCCCCTCCATTTCCCCATTCATACACCATCGGCGCCACGACAACCTCCCCACTGCGGCCAGCCTCCTCCGTCCGCCACCCATCCTCCACCTTACCGGAGCCGCTACCCCTACCCCATCGTCCACTGCAAGAGATGGACGTCTCTCATCCACGGCACCGGATCGTGTCATCTCGCTTCATAGGCGCCATCGTCCACCTTGCCGTTGCCGCTCCTACGACCGCCTCGTCCATGGCAACAGGATTTATCCCCCGACCCGGTCATCTGCCATCTAAAGTCTTCTTCCCCACCGCCGACAGCCATCGCACCCGCAGCACCCTCAACGTATCAGCAGGGGCCTACACGGCGTCGCAAGAGAGGTGGTACTCTTCCATATGTGCTTAAGTTATTGATCTCACCCGGAAAATAGATCTTAAATTGTCTACTGTACTTTTCTTGTCCGTACCAAATCATAGTGGCTAGTTGAATGCAAACATTGGTTGCGAAGTAGCTTTGTCCGGTTTGCACATTCAGATCCGCCATGTCACGGTCACTATACTCGTGAAGCTTATGGTTTCCCTAAACTAGTTTGGCCACCTGGAGCAGATCGATAGCTACGCCCCTAGCCATCAAGTCTGATTTGGGAGCTTGAATTACGTCACAGACATCCGTGGAGATTTGATCTTTGTCGGATTTGAGACCGCGGCGACCGCCCCTGGTCACCTCGACGAACATGACCTAAATCTGTCGTCAGAACGCACCCCGGAGATAGCTCCTGCGACCACTCCGGCCTTAGATCCAGAGCACACTGCGGCATCCAAGGATTGCAGGCTCGACCCCACCACGGAGGCCACAGATTCCCCGGTGTAAGAGCAGCACATGGACTTAACCTCACACAATATCTGTGTCACCGGAATCCCGAACTCATCTCTGGTTATAAGTTCCGAACCATGTGAGCCCGCGGACGCCGAACTCGATCGTTCATCGATTTTCGAATTCAGCGCCGCAGACATCTTCCAACACTCGCCTTTGGGCGACGTGCTAAACTCATTAAAGTGCATGTCCTTGGCGGGGGACTCGCAGCTGAGCTATGTCCGGTTCAAACTAGGGGCTGACGATCGAGAATTTTACTTCCCACCCGCCACCCACTTCATAGCCACTGTCGAGGACTTAACCGACATGCTTGATTACGGCTCCGAAGACATCGACGGTATGGACGACGATGTCGACGGGAGCTAGGCCAAGACCTGCCATTCACTGGACGTTGGACGGCCACTTCCTCATATGACGTATACATGGTAGATACACCCAAAAATAATAGCGGCGATGACAAGGAAAACCCAGTGAAGGAGGACCCTCCTAAGACACAACCAAAGCGTCGGCATCAACGGCGCCACTCTAAATCACGCCGCAGCAGAGACAACAATACCGGCACAGGAAATGACAACACTCTGGATGGTGCCGAAGACATAGAGGAGCCCGAGGAACAAACTGCCGAACAAGACCATCGGGAAGAGGGGCAATTCCGCCCTGACGAACAGGCCACGGAAGAAGACTCGGAGGACGGCAGTTACCATCCGCTCTCCGAGGAGGAGGTGAGCCTCGGCAATGAAGACTTCATCGTGCCCGAGTAACCTCTTGAGCAGGAGCGCTTTAAACTTCAGCTAATAGCCACCGCGAGGAGCCTGGAAAAGAAGCAGCAGCAGCAGCTTCAAGCTGATCAAGACCTCCTCAATAACAGATGGACCGATGTCCTGGCAGCCAAAGAATACGTCCTTAAATGACCAGCCAAAAGTTACCCGAAGCGCAAATTGCTACCTCAGTTCGATGATAAGGCGTCAGAGCCCGCACCAGCATCACGCAATGCGGTCGATCGGCCACCGTGCGGTCGGGATAAAATGGTAACCCGAGCTGAAAAATAGATAGTCCCACCTCGCCATAAAGACAGGGATAAGACAGCTCGGGGCTATACATATGACCTTCGTCAAGACCTGGACAGTAGAGCAGGACATATAAGATCGATCTACGGATCGCAAGGACGTGCCTTGACACACGATGATGGCTGCCTATTCAGACATGAAAAACCTAGTCACGCTCGAGCCGGTAACCATAGACGGACTCCATTGGAGCTACGTCACGACGCGACCCGATATAGAGGTGCCGCACACCCTATTTGCTTCACTAATGAAGTAATGGACCACGAATTCCCCGAAGGGTTCAAACCCGTCAATATTGAATCATACGACGGAACAACCGATCACGCGGTATGGATCGAGGATTTCATTCTCCACATTCACATGGCCCATGGAGATGACCTCCATGCTATCAAATACCTCCCACTAAAACTCAAAGGGCCAGCTCGGCACTGGTTAAACAGCATTCCTGAAAATTCCATCGGCAGCTGGGAGGACTTGGAAGAAGCCTTTCTCGACAACTTCCAAGGTACATATGTCCGGCCACCGGACGCCGATGACTTAATTCACATAGTTCAACAGCCCGGGGGGTCAGCCAGGAAATTCTGGACTAGGTTCCTAACTAAAAAGAACCAGATAGTCAACTTTCCGGATGCAGAAGCCCTAGCGGCCTTTTTAAACATAGCATCCGCGACGAATGGCTCGCCCACCACCTAGGTTAAGAAAAGCCGAAATCTATGGCCGCCCTCACGGCCCTCATGACCCGCTTTTGTGCAGGTGAGGATAGCTGGCTGGCTCATAGTAAAAAATATGGCCAGCGAGGCAGGCCCCTCCGAGGCCAAAAATAGCAACAGCAAGCTCCAACGCAACAGACACAAACGCCGAAGCAATGGCGATAACACCGATGAAACTATTGTAAACGCCGGATTCAACGGCTCCAAGTCTAGTCAACGGAAAAAGGCATATCAAAGAAACAATCAGGGACCATCTAGCATGGACCGCATACTTGACCGACTGTGCCAAATCCATGGCACCCTGCACAAACCAGCCAATCATACCAACAGAGATTGCTGGGTTTTTAAACAAGCCGGCAAGTTAAACACCGAGAATAAGGAAAAGGGATCGCAGAGCGAGGACGATGACGAGGAGCCCCTGCAGCCAACCACAGGGGGACAGAAGAAGTTTCCCCCTCAAGTCAAAACGGCGAACATGATATATGCTACACACATCCCCAAGAGGGAGCGCAAGCGTGCACTAAGGGATGTCTATGCGATAGAGCCAGTCGCCCCAAAATTCAATCCATGGTCATCGTACCCGATCACTTTTGACCGTCGAGATCATCCGACCAATATCCGGTATGGCAGATCAGGGCACTAGTCCTAGACCCAATCATCGATGGATTCCACTTAACGCGAGTCCTCATGGACGGTGGCAGCAGCCTCAATCTGCTATATCAGGACACAGTACGCAAAATGGGCATTAACCCATCACGTATCAAACCCACAAGGACTACATTTAAAGGAGTCATACCAGGCGTAGAGGCCCGCTGTGCGGGCTCAATCACACTAGAGGTCGTCTTTGGATCTCCGGATAACTTCCAAAGTGAGGAGTTAATCTTCAATATCGTCCCCTTTCGCAGCAGCTATCACGCACTGCTCGGACGAACTGCATTCGCTCGATTCAATGCGGTACCTCACTACACTTATCTCAAGCTCAAGGTGCCCGGACCACGTGGCGTCATAACAATCAATGGAAATACAGAACGCTCCCTCCGTACCAAGGAGCACACAACGGCCTTAGCAGCAGAAATACAGCGCGGCCTTTTCCAGCAAAACCCTAGTTCAGTGGCCAAGCCCCCGGACACCATTAAAAGAGTCCTGACTATTCTGCAGCAAGACAGCCCGGCTCGTCAAGAGCTTAATTACTAATTTGGCCTCCGTCCCAGTCCTGATCAAACAGCGGCATTCGTACCGCGCGTACATAACTACGCACTCAAAATCCCATGGGTATTGACGGAGGCATAGCTAGCTCGCGATCCACAGTGCGGCTCGATCGACCCTAGGATTCGCACACCTTCACTTTTCCTTCTTATTTTGGGTTTTTCTCTTTTCGAGGTTTATTCTGACAACCCGTTTGTCGGACACACCAAGGAGGCAAGGAGCTTTGGCATACAAGGGAATCCCCAGGTGGTCTCTGCTAATGATTGCTATACCTGTTTTACATACCCGCACGCAGCTCGCTCTTGGTCATGGCATGTTAAATAGCCTTATTGGCTTATCACATTACTTATACAAGTACGCCTTGACGTATTAATCACATTACAATGGTAAATAAATGGTAGCGTCATCTTATTACTTAATTTTCCATTTTTCCTTACCTTTGTATTTATTACTCATTGCACACGTACACTCTGGTACATTTTACTTAACCAGGGGCTTTCGCGCCCCACAGTACGTCAATAAAGTCCGAACACCTTTTTCAGTGCAGTTCGGCACCCCGAACTTATAACATTATATGCATCGGCTCCGAATCATGTCTTTGGTCAATAGTTGGGGTTGCCCGGCTCCTGTGCTTACTACCTTACATTCCGCTATATCGGCTAGGGTAGTAAATGGAAAACTACTGCGATTGTGTCCCGGTTCTTCCGGATGAGCGCCTCAGTAGAGAAAGCCGAAACTGACTGTCATGATGCAGCGCGAGCCGGTTAGCTGTTCGAGAGGTTTCAAATCCTTAGAGATTTTTTTCCGCTTTATGCGAGGAATCGGTTTCTTATCCGATCAGGTGCGTGTAACACCCCAAGTTCGGTCTTCTGAATACAAGGGGCTTCGCCAAAATTCTCATTGTCAAACTCCTATGGCTAACTGAGGGCAATAAAGGTCGTATAGTCTGATTGCCTTGTTCGTTGCGCTAAACACCTCCTTTAAGGACCAGAATATGGAGTAAAGAGTGTTTAGATTTATCCTGAACACCCCCGTACTATCTATGTGTGGGCATAAACCGAGGACTGGCCAACCCTCAGGTTTCATAAATGGCTGCATAGGAGGTAAAATTTTAAAATCACAAGCATTATATTACATAACATCATTGTTCCATATTACAGGACAGGATAATAAGAATGTTTTCATGGGAATATAACATCCTTTGTACATTGCTCCGCCACAAGGCGGGATCCCTCCAGGACACCATCAAAATATAACTCGGGTCGGCGGTGCTCCTTGCCCTCAGGCGGCCCCTCGGTCATTAGCTTCTTGGCATCCATCTTCGCCCAGTGCGTCTTCACATGGGAAAAGGCCATCCGTGCACCTTCGATACATACCGACCGCTTTATAACCTCAAGCCGTGGGCAGGCATCAACAAGCCACTTCACAAGTCCAAAGTAGCTGCTGGGTATCGGCGCGACAGGCCATAGTCGGACTATCAGCTCCTTCATGGCTAGCTCGGCCGCCTTATGCAGCTCGACCAGCTGTTTCAGCTGGTCGCTGAAGGACAACGGATGTTCTAGTCCAAGATATTGAGACCAGAATAGCTTCTCCGTAGAACTCCCTTCTTCGGCTCGATAGAACTTGGCAGCATCTAATACGCTGCATGGCAAATCCGTAAACGCCCCTGGAGAGCTCCAAATTCGGGTAAGTAAAAGGAACGCTTCCTTCACTGATTTGCTTTGCATAATGAAAGCCTTACCCGCCGCGATCTTCTTGGCCGCTTGGATTTCCTGAAGGGTGCTCTGGGCCTCGGCTCGAGCCTCTTGTGCGCTCCGGCAGGCGTTCGCAAGTTCGGGCGCTTGTGTCTTAGAATCACGCTCCAAGGACCCGTACTTCTTGACGGCGTCCTGGAGATCTTGCTCGACCTCGCCGACCCGGGCCTCGTGCTTCTCGCGCGTTGTGTGCTCCTTGGCTGCTTTGTCCTCGGCCTCGGCTAATGCCTTCTTGAGGGCCGCCACCTCGGTCGTGGCCCCTAACAAAGTTCATGACGCTTTAGTCAACACAAAACATTCACCTTTCCTAAAATATACACGCAAGTTACTACATACCTTGGTTGTCCTCCAGCTGCTTCTTTACGAGGCCGAGCTCTTCGTTGGCCCACTCTAGGCTTTGCTTCAGGCCGGAGACCTCCGCATTATGAGCGGCAGCAGCCAGCAGCGATGCCTGCTTATTCACATAGACATCTTATGTTAGACTCCTGCAAAAATTGTTTTGATCCTCTGTTCGCCTTTTTCTTTCCGAACACCGAACAGAGCATTAGGGGATACTGTCCACACTGTGATATTCTTTCTACAATTATTACCTCAAAGCCTGTTAAAAGGCTAGAGCAGGCCTCGGTAAATCCGCTTTTGGCGGACTGAACCTTTTCGATCACCGTACCCATAAGGACACGATGCTCATCCACAATGGAGGTGACTCACAGCACTTCCAGCAGATTATCTGGTGCCTCTAGTTGGACGGAGGTCACCGGCGGAACAGGCGCACCTCCACCTTTCGGGGAAGGCCATTCGCGGGACTCCGGAGCCGTGTAGGTCTCCGAATGGTATCCAGCTGAGGGCCGAATGGAACTTGGCCCCCATCACTAGTCCCCATGGGGGCTTTTTCCCCATGTGTCCGGCGGCCGAGGAGTCATCCTAGGGCGCCACCCTGGCGATCTCTAGAACCTCCCTTGGTTTGGGAAGGTCCTTTGGGACACCACCTCGTCATCACCCTTGGGCGAGACAGAGTGAGCGGGCGGCGGAGACATGCTAGCCATCTCCTTTGAGTCTAGCGAACCCTCTGTCGAGGATCTCGAGGAGCCATCGCGGGCCGGAGTGGAATGGCATAATTTAAACATATTAGTATTATAAAGTGGAAAGGACATGTATTTGGATGTGCATAAGGTTTTTTGTACTTACGAGGCAGCCTGAGGTTTGGTTCGGGGGGTCGCTCCGGACTGCTATCGACATCCCATGCGGAGTTATCCATGAGGGAGCCCTTCCCCCTCTTGGGCACCTTCGCCTCCAGAGTTGGGGAGGCCCCCTTTTCTTCCTTCCCTCCTCAGGGGGGAGTCGTTTGCCTCCTCCTCTTCGTCGTCGTCTTCGGCGGTCGAAGAGTGAGTCTCGTCTCCGGACGTCACGTTTGAAGCACCTTTTTGATGACGGCCACTCCTGGCCCCTTTGGCTGTTTTCTTGGCCTTCTTCTCTGGCACATCATAAGGCGCCAGAAACAGCATCTTCGTCGGAAGTGGGGTTTCTTGGTCTTCGGGTAGCGGAGCCAGACAGTCAATCCGCCCCGCTATATCGATCCAGGCCTAAAAATTGATAGGAAGGCTTAGACTCCTTCCTCACAATATGCCAGTAGAAGGTATACCTTGAAAACATGAAAGAACTTACTGAATTGGCCTAGCATTGTAAGCTGAGCCCGCGATTCTCAGTCATGGGCGGTGGTGTCTCGCCGTCCTTGAAGAGCACTTTCCAGATGTCTCCGTACGTCGTGCCGAAGAGCTCTAGTAGCGTCTGGTGTTTGGCCGGATCGAACTCCCACAAATAGCAAGTCCGGTGTTGGCACGGAAGGATCCGGTGAATGAGCATAACCTGGATCACGTTGACGAGTTTGATCCTCTTGGTTATCATGTTCTAGACGCACGTCTGGAGCCCAGTCAGCTCGCTCGAAGAGCCCCAGGTTAGGACCTTCTCTTGCCAGGAGGTGAGCCGCATCGGATCTCCGGATCGGAATTCGGGGGCCGCCGCCCAATTGGTGTTGCATGGCTCGGTGATGTAGAACCACCCCGACTGCCACCCCTTCACCGTATCCACAAAGGAGCCTTCGGGCCAGGTTACATTGGGCATCTTGCCCACCATGGCGCCTCCACACTCTGCTTGTTGGCCGCTCACCACCTTCGACTTCACATTGAAGGTCTTCAGCCATAGGCCGAAGTGAGGTGGGATACGGAGAAAGGCCTCGCACACGACAATAAATGTTGAGATGTTGAGAATAGAGTTGGGGCTAGATCATGGAAGTCCAGCCCATAGTAAAACATCAATCCGTGGACAAACGGGTGGAGAGGGAATCCTATCCCATGGACAAAATATGTGAGAAACACCACCCTCTCATGGGGCTCTGGGTAGGTCTGATTTGTCCCTTGGCAGGGAGTCGGTAAACGATCCCCTTGGCCAAGTATCCGGCCTCCCGGAGCTCCTTGATGTCATCCTTCTTGACGGAGGAGGCCATCCACTTGCCTCCAGCTCCGGATCCGAACATGATTGGAGTGCTTTCTCGGGCGGGGAAAGCTAGAGCTTGGGCGCTGGAGCTCGAGTATGGATGGGTAGAGGAAGGATAAAGCATGGGACAAGAACAGGGAATCCTTATCCCCTTATAAAGGCAGCGAATATCGAACGCCTCCCCACTCGCCTTAAACCTTGCCTTTTCCCAAGGGCTGTGTAAACCGGCACGATTGGGTTACCATG
This sequence comes from Triticum dicoccoides, assembly GCF_002162155.2. NCBI lineage: Eukaryota > Viridiplantae > Streptophyta > Magnoliopsida > Poales > Poaceae > Triticum > Triticum dicoccoides. The sequence continues at coordinate 266,950,145 of NC_041388.1, forward strand.
ACCGAATTGATGAAAATCCTGCAATAAGGGGACACGATCTCTGCTTTGACAAGACGTGCCAATGGCAACCGCGTCTCGAAACATGGAGTGGCAGATGAAAAATGGTTCAAAATTATGGCCGGACTGACGTGACGTCACGTTACTAAAGTGGTCAGCGGATTGGATTTGTGAAATATTATACTCTCTATGGTTGTGTGTTGCAGATCCGGACACGATTGTTTCGTCCGAAGACTATCTTGGAGTTCGGAAGGAGGAACTCGCCTTGCAATGCCGAAGACAGATCTACGCGCCGGATACCTTGTCATTGAAGCTAGGTTTAGGCACTACTGAGGGAGCCCTGGACTAAGGGTTCCTCGAGCGTCCGGCCTGATTAGCCATGGGTTGGACTGATGGGCTATGAAGATACGAAGACCGAAGATTGCACCCGTGTCCGGATGGGACTCTCCTTGGCGTGGAGGGCAAGCTTGGCGATCAAATATGTAGATTCCTTTCTTTGTAACCGACCTTATGTAACCCTAGATCCTCCTGGTGTTTATATAAACCAGAGGGATTAGTCTGGAGAGGGAGATATTCATTACCGTAGCCATACAAGCTAGACCTCTAGGGTTTAGCCATTACGATCTTGAGGTAGATCAACTCTTGTAATACTCATATTCATCAATATCAATCAAGCAGGACGTAGGGTATTACCTCCATAGAGAGGGCCCGAACCTGGGTAAACATCATGTCCCCTGTCTCCTATTACCATCGAGCTTAGACGCACAGTTCGGGACCCCCTACCCGAGATCCGCCGGTTTTGACACTGACACCCCCTTTATATTCACTACCATCATCGTAGGTGCTTCACTCCTTCGTGTCATGCTAGCACTGCTCATCAAGACCTCAACCCATCAAGCGAAACAACATGCCACTCAAAATTCCAAAGCTTACGTGTTGAAATACGAATCTGATACGATGCTCATATTACTAAAACAGAGAACGTTTAATTGGTCACCTAATGTTCCTATATTTTTCGAAAAGCATGTGCGCCACCCACTGGTCCAGCTAGTTCCACTTTCCTGATTTTACTCTTGATGCTTAGGGTTTTCCCCTTTTATCTACTCTACTATGATGTGCATAGGTGCTTTCTGTCGTACAAGCATTACTCCACCCTTCAAGCTAAACAACACAACACTCAAAATTCCAAAGCTTAGTTATTCAAATATGATTGTGATATGATACTGATATTAGTTGACAGACACATTTAATTGGTTAGCTAAATGCCCCACTTGAATTTCCAAATGCATGTTGCGACATATAGAGAGACAGCAGAATTGCATTTCTTTGTCACCTGTTGACCGTACTTTCATGTCCATACCAAATGTTAGTTGTTATTTCAAAGCAAACATCGGTTGCTAACTACCCTTTGCGTGGTTTGCAGCTTCAGATCTCCCATCCCACTGCCGCGGTTAACACTATACTCATCATGCTTACGGTTTCCCCATTTTATGATGACCATGATCAGCCTACGTGGTTCGTGTTGTAATAGCACTGCTCCACCCATCGAGCTAAACAAGCTTAGTTGTACAAATTCAAATCTGATATTATGCTGATATTAGTACAACTGAGAGATGTTTAAGCTAAATGTTCCTACATTAGTTTCGAAATTCATGTGAGCCACATATAGAGAGACCGGAAGGAATAGTATTTCTCTGTGCGCTCTGGTTCATCATGGGTGGCCAACCGGCATTGTATAGAAAGACTTGTAATATCTTCAATCTGCTCGCTCTTCTACTCTTCTTTAAGATGATCCTCTTCTCTTGCGGTCGACTGGTCAGGTCGAGTTATTGTCCCGTAGTATATTTTGAATCTGTCAGGTCAGGTCGACTTGTTCTTCTTTACTACATGTTGAAGTTGTCATCTGTGAAGTATCATCACTTCTGGAGCTCTCATATTTTGAGTAGTAGGCCACATTATAATAATGCACACACCAGATTACAGCATGCATGGTACCTCTTAGAAGAATTGCAGAGATAACACAAAGGGGTTTACAGGGAGGAAGTATTGGATTAGAATCACTTCTACATTACAAAGATAATCTCACTTGTTTTTATGTTTTCATGCATGTCAGGTGTTGAACATTATCAAAATGAATATGAGAATGGGTGCACGAGAGGAATATTGCGGAACAATCCACTGGCTAACAAACTTGGCATGGTGGAGGATGGCCTATCTTATTCACCCATCAAGGTGCATGCTCTAACTTGGCAAGGTTGTATTGGTCGCACATATTTTGCATCTGACCTCTTGCATTACTTCTACTTTGTTACACCATCTGCTTAGTTTAAGCATCATATATGAGTATATGCCATACCTATCCATTTTCTGTACCTATTCCATGTGTCATCATACTATGTTTTTCCAGTCAAATGTTATTCTTTCGTAATAGATGTCCAAAAGGAAGAGGGTAAGTGTGGATCCTCAAGGATTACAAACTAGGTATTTGGAAAAGGTAGTGATACCTATTAAATCAAATAGATCGGCAGCCACAAAAAACACATGCCCAACTGTACCAGACTTTACCCCTACTCTAGTGGCCAAACCCCTATTAGAACTGCTGAGAGCCCAGCGTCATGTATTGTCTATGATATCAATTCAAAATTTGAACTCCTAAATTTTTGCATGTGCCTTACCTTCTCTCTTGTATGAAAACTAATTTCAGATGAATCTCCTTGCTCAAAGGATCATAGGATCTCACGACAATATTGGGCTCTGCATTGCTCTTGTCAGTACCTCTTGCCCTTTGTCAGCATACTTACACTCATTGATGTTTGATTATGTAGCATCACTGTAAATGTTCGCTTCTTTATCCTCCCTTTGCTTGAAATTATAAGATCTATATTTACTCTTAGATAAATATAGAATTAACACAATGGTTATGAAGTTTTGGATTGCTCATGTAAGTACCTGTTGTCATGTACTCCCTCTGTATCAAATTAATTGTTGATTAATTGGATGTATTCAGAACTTAATAATGCTAGATACATCCATTTGAGCGACAAGTAATACCAGGCGATGGTGGTATTACTGTACATGCACCGCGAAATAGTTGATTGTCTAGCATTACTCTGCATCTTATCTGCCCCGCCCTCCACTTTCTCCAAATTATCATATCTATATTTACTCTTACCAAAATGTTGAATAAAGCCAATGCCACTGCACACGTTGATGTCTGCATTCCTCTTGTCAGTACCTTTTGCCTTGTAACGTCGTACTTAATTAATTGATATTTGATTATGTATCATCAGTCTGCACCTGAGCTTCATTATCCTCTATTTCTTCCAATATTATTTGATCTATATTTACTCTTTGCAAAATATAGAATAATGGCAATGCTTATAAAAAAAATTCTTTGGGAAATTTATTGAATTATCCTTCCATCAACATGGAGAAGGGCTTTGTCCAGCCCGTGTTAACATGTAATGTAAGTTCATCCTTCTCAAGCCTTCAAACTTTGTTCTAGTATAGATTTGGATAGGCATCATGTCCTCCACTGTTGTTTACATCTGATTGAATGTTTGCAACAACTACCAGTTTTAAATTTTAGTTGTAAAAACATGTTCCTTATGCAGAACAGATCCATTTATTTGCTTATATAATTGTGAAACATGTTACGTGTCTCCTTGTTTCTCTTTTAGAGTCGTATCTCTTATGCCAGGTAGAACTTTAGGAAAGATAGTGAGCCAAACCATCTTGAGGACAGCGAGATGACCCTAAGGTCATGTCTTGATGAAGACAGTGAGTTGAAGCTACTCACCAGCAGGTGTGAGACAACCTCTGTGCAGTCGCTGCCTCAATCAGTTCGACTTCTTCAGTCTCAACTTAAAGCGGAAAGGCTTGCTTCAGCTCAGCTCCGACTTGAAGTCAAAGATGTAATGAAGATATCAGGGGACTACCTTGCGCACTATGGTGCCATACAGCTAGGGATGAAGCATCTATCGTTGACACAACTGAGGTCTCATCAGCTTGTTCGGCTGCTTGCGGGGCCCGACCTTGCCAGGTCTATTACCTTCTGAAATGCTCTCAGTTTTGTATATTCTTTTGTCGGCACGTTTATATGCACTGGTGGCGACCTTTGATGACCAGTGTATGTAATCGGCGGTCATGTTGCGCTTTATTATCACCGGTAGCGAACTTTGATTCCCTGTGGATGTAATATGCCGTAATTTCTTTATTGTATAGTCTAGGTTTATTCTTTGGTCGGTATGCTGTAATTTAGGCTGTAAGGTTTAGTGGATCTCAGTGTTGTCGGTCTTCAGGCCGGCCTGTTACTCATACGGGCCAAAATGTGGGCCTAAAATCATCTTGGGCCATTAGCAGGTCTAAACCTATATTTACTGTAGTGACACTAGGCCTCCTATGGGCCGTAGAAACAATGGGCCTTCTACAGGCCATAGAAACAATGGGCCTTCTACGGGGCATAGAAACAATGGGCCTTCTATGGGCCGTATCATCAATGGGCCTTATACAGGCCGTATGATCGATTGACCAAACATGGGCCAAAAACAAACCGCATTATGGCCGTAAACGGGCTAGAGTTGGAGTCGTCCGTTCATGGGCCGACCATAATGGGCCGTGGTTAATAGGCCGTATTTGATGACGCTATGAAAACGGCCCAATGTATTAACTGGCCACAAACGGGCCGACTATAACCACGGGCTGAATTTGGCCCACAAGCAGAAAATGGCAGTAACGGGTCGTAAGTAACCGAATGCTGGAAATGAGCCCAAGAATAAATGGGCCATGAGAAGGCCGAAAGATAACATGGGTTGCAAACGGCCCAATGGATTAATGGGTCGTTAATGGGTATAAAGTGATACATTGTTCATAACGGGCTAGTTTCACCACGGGCCATTAATGGGCCAAGAGTTACAAAGGGCCTCATATGGGCCGAAAGACGTCATGGGCCATACATGGGCCGAAACTTAAAATGGGTCGGTATCATATTGGACGGCCCAGATGATGCTACTGGGCCTAATTCGGATAGGTCGTAACAGGCCCTGGTTTAGCAGGTTGTAAATGGGCTATATGCGAACATGCCATTAACAGGCTTTCCTTGGGTCAGCCCGCCACCTTTTGACCAAGTCAAACGGGCCGGCCTTTTCACAGGAATGGGCCTCTGTTCGGTCGTGCCACATGTCGACGTATCATAGGCGCCTTCGGTCCAATGAGTGGATGACATTTGTCCCAACGGTGAGCCGACACGTGTTTCCTCCAGCCAATGATGATTTTACACATGGAAAATCCCCATTGATCGGGGCTGTTAGCGGGTTATCGGATCCAAAACCGGACCCGATAGCTTAACGGCGTTCCGTTACGGTGGATGCCACGTGTCGGTCACCCTTGACGAAAGCACTTCTGTGACGCGCAATTTATCATCATGGAAGTGGACACTTCCCTGATGATAATTTTGGTAATTTCATGGAACACTTCTACGACAGCACAGGTATGACTATCTTGATTCTGTCATAAAATTGTCATGGATGTACATGCATCACAAAAAACGCGACCTACTATGACAAACATGTATCATCACGGAAGTGTATTTTTTGTAGTGGGGTTGGTCAAATACTCGCCATTGAGGAACCCCTTGTGGTCGAAGGAGAAGGACAATGCTCTACTCGAGTGGAGCCATCACCTACGCTAGACCCACATGCTTTCGAAGAACAAAATGAAGGCCCTCAACCCAATGAACAAGATCAAGGGCAAGATCAACTCCATGGAGATGGTGTTGCACTAAATGATGCCCAAGATCAAGTTCATGCCTCCGAGCACGCTCAAGATCAAGGGCAAACTCAAGGTCAAGAGCAAGCTCAAGATGGTGCTCAAGATCAAGAGCAAACTCAAGGTCAAGGCAAGCTCAAGACAGTGCTCAAGATCAAGAGCAAGCTCAAGATCAAGAGTAAACTCAAGATGATGCTCAAGATGTGCAAGATGATCCTCAAATGCCCATTGAGGAACTTTTGGAGCGTCGTGCCGCTAAGGTGGCTTCCAAGCTAAAGCATCAGCAACATGTCACGGAGAATGTGCTTGGAAGCTTGATAAAAGGGGTAACTACTCATAAACAATTATCAAACTTTTGTGAGCATCACGTGTTTGTTTCGTGTGTTGAACCCCAAAAGGTACATGAGGCGCTTGATGATGAATATTGGCTCGAAGCCATGCACGATGAACTCAACAAGTCCGAGCACAATCAAGTTTGGGAATTAGTGCCAAGGGCAACGGAGGATCATAATGTCATTGGAACTAAATGGATCTTTAAGAAGAAGCAAGATGCAAATGGCATGGTTGTTTGAAACAAGGCAAGATTGGTGGCACAAGGATACTCCCAAGTCGAGGGTATCGACAACCTTTGCCCCCGTTGCCATCTTGAATCTATTCACATGTTGCTTGCATATGCATCTCATCATGACTTTAAATTGCAATGAATGGATGTGAAAAGTGCATTTCTTAATGGTCCTTTGAATGAGTTGGTGTATGTCAAACAACCTTCGGATTCAAGGATCCCAAGTTCCCCACTCATGTATACAAACTCAAAAAAGCCCTCTATGGCCTTAAGCAAGCCCCATGTGCATGGTATGAGCACCTTATCGAGTTTTTGCAAGATCGTGGGTTTGAAATTGGGAAAATCGGTCCCACTCTTTTTAGTTAGAGAGTCAAAGGGGATTTGTTCATATGCCAACTATATGTTGATGATATTATCTTTGGTTCTCCTAACAAATCTTTCCATGATGAGTTTGCCGCACTAATGACTGAGAAGTTTGAGATGTCTATGATGGAGAGTTGAAGTTCTTTCTTGGGTTCAAAGTTAAACAAAGAAGAGAAGGAACGTTCATCAACCAAGCCAAGTATACCCAAGACATGATCAAGAAATTCAAGCTAGATGATGTCAAGCCCGTCAAGTTTCTAAAGCCCACCAAATGCAAGCTTGACAGTGATCCCGATGGTAAAGCAGTGGATCAAAAGTTATATCGTTCCATGATTGGATCCTTGCTTTACCTTTGTGCATCTAGACCAGATATCATGTTGAGTGTGGGAATTTGTGCACGGTTTCAAGCCACACCTAAGGAAAGTCACTTTGTGTCAGTCAAGCGAATCTCTCGATATTTGGCTCATAGCCCAAACTTTGGCTTATGGTACCCCAAAGGAGCAAGCTTTGATCTCATGGGTTACTCGGATTTGGATTGGGAGGGAGATTGTTGAAGGAAATATGCCCTAGAGGCAATAATAAAGTTGTTATTTTATATTTCCTTATATCATGATAAATTTTTATTATTCATGCTAGAATTTTATTAACTGGAAACTTGATACATGTGTGGATACATAGACAAAACAGTGTGTCCCTAGTAAGCCTCTACTAGACTAGCTTGTTAATCAAAGATGGTTAAGTTTCCTAACCATGGACATGTGTTATCATTTGATGAACGGGATCACATCATTAGGAGAATGATGTGATGGACCAGACCCATCCGTTAGCTTAGCATATTGACCGTTAAGTTTTATTGCTATTGCTTTCTTCATGTCATATACATATTCCTTTGACTATGAGATTATGCAACTCCCGGATACCGGAGGAATACCTTGTGTGCAATAAAATGTCACAACATAACTGGGTGATTATAAAGATGCTCTATAGGTATCTCCGAAGGTGTTTCTTGGGTTGGCATAGATCAAGATTAGGATTTGTCACTCCGAGTATCGGAGAGGTATCTCTTGGGCCTCTCGGTAATACACATCATAAGAAGCCTTGCAAGCAATGTGACTAATGAGTTATTTGCAGGATGATGTATTACGGAACAAGTAAAGAGACTTACTGGTAATGAGATTGAACTAGGTATGAAGATACCGACGATCGAATCTCGAGCAAGTAACATACCAATGACAAAGGGAATAATGTTTGTTGTCATTATGGTTTGACCGATAAAGATCTTCGTAGAATATGTAGGAAAAAATATGAGCATCAAGGTTCCACTGTTGGTTATTGACCAGAGAGGTGTCTCGGTCATGTCTACATAGTTCTCGAAACCGTAGGGTTCGCGCGCTTCACGTCTGATGATGATTTTGTATTATATGAGTTATGTGATCTGGTGACCGAATGTTGTTCGGAGGTCCAAATGAGATCACAGACATGACGAGGAGTATCTAAATGGTCGAGAGGTAAAGATTCATATATAGGACGATGATATTGGGACATCGGAAGTGTTTCGGGGTGTACCGGGTACATATTGGAGTACCGGGGGGGTTACGGGAACCCCCCGGGGGATTAATGGGCCATAGGAGGGGAGCACACCAGCCTACAAGGGGTGGTGCTCCCCCCTAAGGAAGGAGGTCGAATAGGACAACGAGGAGGGGGTTTGGCCCCCCTTTCCTTCCTCCCCCCTCTCTTCCCTTTTCCCCTTCCAGTAATAAGGAAAGGGGGGACGGATTGGACTAGGGGCCCAAGTAGGATTCCTCCTACTTGGGGCGCCCCATGGCAGATCCCCTCCCCCTCCCACCTATATATACGTGGGGAGGGGGCGCCTAGAACACACACCAACAATTGTTAGCCGTGTGCAGCGCCCCCGTCCATAGTTTACGCCTCCGGTCATATCTTCGTAGTGCTTAGGCGAAGCCCTACGCGGATCACTTCACCATCACCGTCATCATGCCTTCGCGCCGATGAAACTCTCCCTCGACACTTTGCTGGACCAAGAGTTCGAGGGACGTCATCGAGCTGAACGTGTGCAGAACTCAGAGGTGTCGTACGTTTGGTGCTTGATCGGTCGGAACGAGAAGAAGTTCAACTACATCAACTGCGTTGTCAAACACTTTCTCTTTTGGTCTACGAGGGTACATAGGCACACTCTCCCCCTCTTGTTGCTATGCATATCCTTGATAGATCTTGCATGAGTGTAGGAAACTTTTTGAAATTGCATGCCACGTTTCCCAACAGTGGCATCTGAGCCAGGTCTATGCGTAGATAATATGCATGAGTAGAACACAAAGAGTTGTGGGTGGTGATCGTCATACTACTTACCACCAACATCTTATTTTCATTCGGTGGTATTGTTGGATGAAGCGTCCCGGACCAACCTTACATGACCACGTTCATGAGACCGGTTCCACCGACAGACATGTAACTAGTTTTGCATAAAGGTGGCTGGCGGGTGTCTGTTTCTCCAACTTTAGTTGAATCAAATTTGACTACGACCGGTCCTTGTTGAAGTTTAAAATAGCAAACTTGATAAATCACCATAATGGTTTTGATTCGTAGGTAAGAATGGTTCTTGCTAGAAGCCCATAGCAGCCACGTAAAACTTGCAACAACAAAGTAGAGGACGTCTAACTTGTTTTTGCAGGGCATGTTGTGATGTGATATGGTCAAGACATGATGTGATATACATTATTGTATGAGATGATCATGTTTTGTCAAAGTTACTGGCAACCGGCAGGAGCCTTATGGTTGTCTCTTTATTGTATGAAATGCAAACGCCATGTAATTGCTTTACTTTATCACTATGCATTAGCGATAGTTGTAGAAGCAATAGTTGGTGAGACGACCACGACGCTACGATGGAGATCAAGGTGTCAAGCCAGTGACGATGGAGATCATGACGGTGCCTTGGAGATGGAGATCAAAGGCACAAGATGATGATGGCCATAACATGTTACATATTATGATTGCATGTGATCTTTATCTTTTATGCATCTTATTTTGCTTAGTACGGCGGTAGCATTATAAGATGATACCTCACTAAAATTCAAGGTACAAGTGTTCTCCCTGAGTATTCACCATTGCAATAGTTTGTCGTGCTGAGACACCACGTGATGATCGGGTGTGATAGGCTCTAAGTTCACATACAGTGGGTGCAAGACAGTTTTGCACATGCGGAATACTCACGTTAAACTTGACGAGCCTAGCATGTACAGACATGGCCTTGGAACACTAGAGACCGAAAGGTCGAACGTGAATCATATAGTAGATATGATCAACATAGAGATGTTCACCATTGAAGACTACTCCATCTCACGTGATGATCGGACATGGTTTAGTTGATTTGGATCACGTAAACATTTAGATGACTCAAGGGATGTCTATCTAAGTGGGAGTTCTTAAGTAATATGATTAATTGAACCTAATTTATCATGAACTTAGTCCTAATAGTTTTTTCATATCTATGTTGTAGATCAATGGCCGTGCTACCACTCCCTTGAATTTTAATGCGTTCCTAGAGAAAGTTAAGTTGAAAGATGATGGTAGCAACTACATGGACTGGGTCTGTAACTTGAGGATTATCCTCATTGCCGCATATAAGAATTATGTCCTTGATGCACCGGTAGGTGAAAGGCCTGTTGCAGGAGCAGATGCTGATGTTATGAACATCTGGCAAGCTCGATCTGATGACTACTCGATAGTTCAGTGTGCCATGCTTTACGGCTTAGAATTGGGACTTGAAAGACGTTTTGAACATCATGGACCATATGAGATGTTCCAGGAGTTGAAGTTAATATTTCAAGCAAATGCCCGAGTTGAGAGATATGAAGTCTCCAACAAGTTCTATAGCTCCAAGATGGAGGAGAGTAGTTCTGTCAGCGAACACATACTCAAAATGTATGGGTATCATAATTACTTGACTCAGCTGGGAGTTAATCTTTCAGATGATAGTTTCATTGACAGAGTTCTTCAATCACTACCACCAAGCTATAATGGCTTCCTGATGAACTATAATATGCAAGGGATGGATAAGACAATTCCCGAGCTCTTCGCTATGCTCAAAGTTGCGGAGGTAGAAATCAAGAAGGAGCATCAAGTGTTGATGGTTAACAAGACCACTAGTTTCAAGAAAAAGGGCAACGAAAAGAAGGGGAACTTCAAGAAGAATGGCAAGCAAGTTTCCACTCCCAGGAAGAATCCCAAGTCTGGACCCAAGCCTAAAACTGAGTGCTTCTACTACAAAGGGACTGGTCACTGGAAGGGGAATTGCCCCTAGTATTTGGCGGATAAGAAGGATGGCAAAGTAAACAAAAGTATATTTGATATACATGTTATTGATGTGTACCTTACTAATGCTTGTAGTAGCGCCTGAGTATTTGGTACTGGTTCGGTTGCTCATATTTGTAACTCCAAATAGGGACTACGGATTAAATGAATATTGGCTAAGGACAAGGTGACGATGCACGTCGGGAATGGTTCCAAGGTCGATGTGATCGTCGTCGGCACGCTATCTCTAGATCTACCTTCGGGATAAGTTTTAGACCTGAATAATTGTTACTTGGTGCCAGCGTTGGGCATGAACATTATATCTGGATCTTGTTTGATGTGAGATGATTATTCATTTAAATCAGAGAAAAATGGTTGCTCTATTTATATGATTAATATCTTTTATGGTCATGCACCCTTGACGAGTGGTCTATTTTTAATTTTTATTGAATCTCTATTGTGGTGATACACATATTCATAAAATTAATGACAAAATATGCAAAGTTGATAATGATAGTGCAACATATTTGTGGCACTGTCGTTTAGGTCATATTGGTGTAAAGCGCATGAAAAACTCCATGTAGATGGGCTTTTGGAATCACTTGATTATGAATCATTTGATGCTTGTGAACCATGCCTCATGGGCAAGATGACTAAAACTCCGTTCTCCGAAAAACAGGGCGATCTACTGACTTATTGGAAATAATACATACTGATGTATGCGGTCTGATGAGTGTTGAGGCTCGCGGCGGGTATCGTTATTTTCTGACCTTCACAGATGATTTGAGCAGATATGGGTATATCTACTTAATGAAACACAAGTCTGAAACATTTGAAAAGTTCAAAGAATTTTAGAGTGAAGTGGAGAATCATCGTAACAAGAAAATAAAGTTTCTACGATCTGATCGCGGAGGCAAATATTTGAGTTACGAGTTTGGACTTCATTTAAAACAATGTGGAATAGTTTCACAACTCATGCCACCTGGAACACCGCAGCGTAATGGCATGTACGAACGTCGTAACCGTACTTTATTAGATATGGTGCGATCTACACTACAAAAAAAGACACATCCATGACATTTTGGGCCGAACGAAAAAAATTTCTTTCATACATATGACACTTCTATGACGATAATTGTGACAAAACCCGGTATCATCATAGATGTGGTGGGCTCCTACTTCTATGACAAAAAATCATGATAGAAAATGGGCTTTTCATCCTAGGCGGGCCGGAGACGCAGCTGCAAGACATTCTTTGGGCCGTCCATGACGGAAAAAACCGTGGTAGAAGCGAGGGCGAGGAAAATTTCGGGGAGTTCCCGGTTACGGTGGGAGGTCGGGGGCCAAGCGATGCGCGTTTCTCTCGTACACATACGCGCGTGTGTGCGAGGCGTTGGCTCTAACTGAACCCGAGCGAGGCGTTGGGCTCTAACTGAACCCGAGCAATTGCACTGCAGGCTACGCGTTACTGAACCCGAACGATCGATCGATGGCTCTTAACTGAACCCGATCGAGCGATTCCTTCGCTACTGCTGCTAACTGAAGCGATTGGATGAACAGTGAGCATTGCGGGGGGTGGATGAACAGTGAGCGATGGCGTTGCCTGTGGATGAACAGGACCCCGTGGTGTGGAGGGATGGATGAATAGTAGACGGTGGAGGGGTGCCCATGGAGGGGTGGTTGAACATGACCCCGTGGTGTGGAGGGCTGGATGAACAGTAGACGGTGGAGGGGTGGTTGAACAGTAGCCGGTGGAGTAGCGCGCGGTGGAGGCTGGATGAACAGGAGCCCGTGGAGGCTGGATGAGGTCGACGGTAACCCATGGAGGCTGGCGGAGGTCGACGGTGGAGATGAACAGTATCCTGTGGAGTCCCGTTTTGCGGTACGCCACACCCCTCCCGATGAACAGGACCCCCGTTTCGACCGTAGGAGGTCCGTTTCGTCCGTTTTGCGGTACGCCACACCCCTCCCGATCAACAGGACCCCCATTTCAACCGTAGGAGGTCCGTTTCCTCCGTTTTGCGGTACGCCACACCCCTCCCGATCAACAGGACCCCCGTTTCGACCGTAGGAGGTCTGTTTCCTCCGTTTTGTGGTACGCCAGGCCTCGTTTCCATCGCATGTTCCGTCCAAGCCCTCCCGATGAACACGACCACGCATTCCGTTCCGACCCAGCCGGTTGGCTCCCACGTGTTCCGTTGCCTCCCGATGAACACGACGCATTCCGTTGCCTCCCGATGAACACGACGCATTCCGTTGCCTCCCCATGAACACGACGCATTCCGTTGCCTCCCCATGAACACGACGACGACGTTGTTTCTCCATTCTGACCCATCCATGTACACAAGCCGTGGCCGTACGTATGCGCGAGTAGGCGTTCGAGACCCTACCCGTATGTACACATATGTGGCCGTATTTTCTTTCTTGCACCCTAGCCGCTGTACGTGCCTGTACTACGACACGTGTGTGCCTCTACTACGACACGTGTGTGCCTCTACTACGACACGTGTGTGCCTCTACTATGACACGTGCGCGCCTCTACATTGACCAGTATGTACGTACACATTCGCGACCAGAATGATAACGCTGCGTGCGCTTCGACCAGGTGGGTCCCGACTGTCAGGCACTTCCTTGCCTGCGAAGATGTAGCTGGTGGGTCCCAGCAGTCAGGGGGGCGAATCGTTTTGTTTTTGTTTTTTTTTGCCCGGATGCACTTCCTTGCGTGCGAAGGTGTAGCTCCTGGGTCCCAGCAGTTAGGGGGGCGAATCATTTTTTTTTGCCCGGACGCACTTCCTTGCGTGCGAAGGTGTAGCTGGTGGGTCCCAGCAGTCAGGGGGCAAATCGTTTTTTTCGGACGCACTTCCTTGCGTGCGAAGATGTAGCTCGTGGGTCCCAGCAGTCAGGGGGCGAATAATATTTTTCGCAAAATACGGTGGCCCGTCCGGTGGGTCCCCGCTGTCAGGTGGAGGAATAATTATTTTGCGCGTAATAAGGAGGCACTTCCTTGCGGCTGTCGTGGACCCAGCTGTCAGCCTCTCCACGTACAGTCCACGTCTAATGGAAGTCGTTCCTTGACCGTGTTGACCACGCCACGCCAAGAGCACCAGGGCGGTGGACGACGGCGGCCTAAGAAGGGGACGACGTGGAGTCAGGGAAGATGCGGCAATGGATGCACACGTGGAGAGGAGTACGAGGGTTCACTGGTTCGGCTGTGCTGCCGTCGCCGCAGAATAACAGGGGGTGTGGGTGAGTGGAGGGATGGCCTGGCCGGCGGTGGGAGTAGTAGGGGCGGTGAGGCCTCCGCGATAGCACAGCCAGCCACGGGAGGCAGGAGTAGGCAGCACGACCGGCACTGCTTTGGGCGGCTGGAGCAAGAAGACCAGAGGTTGAAGAAGCACGACATCCGTTGGATGCACATCGTACGGTCACTGCAGCTAGAATCGTTTATATTGACTAAGTTTACAAAGCCCTTGGTATGTCAACTTAGTAGGCCCACAGGTCAGCTTCCGAAACGGTGCGCCCTAGATGTCAGGGGGAGGAATCATTTTTGGGCGGGTGAAGCTAGAATATCCGAGATTGAAGAAGAAGCACGTCATCCGTTGGATGGACATCCAACGGCCACTTCTGCTATAACCGTGTGTTGACTATAAGTTGACAAAGCCTTGCATACGCGTCAACTCTGTTATTTTAGGGGACGCGTCAACTTAGTAAGGCTAGAAGTGTGTGGCAGAGAACTTATAGCCCATTTGCAATTTGTAAGAATGTGTAGCCCATTTTTGAATTCTAATGGAATTTACTACAGCCCATTTACAGTTTGTTAAAAGTACAGCCCATTTCAACCAACCGTTCAAAACAGAATTCAACAAAATTTCCCACATTTTGATGGGATCCGAAATATTTTTATCCCGAAATTTCTAGTCAGATTAAATACAATTTCAATATAAATTTATATTACGCAAAAATCCAACGAAACATTGCACTCGCAACAATTAATGAAATTAAAATTTTCAATATCCAAAAATAATATTTTATAAAGTAATCACGTGTTTGGTGCATTTTTTATAGTTACTGCCCAGTTTTTATAATTACATCCTATTTATTATTTCTTAAAGCCCATTTTCTTGATAAGCCTAATGCATCCCTCCTAGGAAAGATTTGCAGCCTAGCGGGGCGGAGAATAACAACTTGACTTTGCCTGGGTATTCCTAAAAAAAGTATAGTTGGGCTAGCCATTTTCAGCTTGAAAAGAATTAATATCTGGGCTGGATATCTGGCCTGGGCTAGACGGGCCACAGCCCGCCCAGTTAATACCTGCAGTGATGTTTTCGTTGTTGTTCAGAGGAGAAAAATTAATATCTGGGCTAAACATCGAAAAACTCTGCAGTGCTCACACCTCAAAAACACAAATACTGCTCAAGCTGCTTGGTCCCAGCTGTCGGCCGCTTCTTGTTCAATTCTCTCGTTTATTGACTACTACTACATAGGTTGACAATGGTGTGGGACCATGATGTCAGGAAACCAGGAGGAAGCAAAATAAATTATAGTTATATATATATATATAATAAGGAGGCACTTGCATACGTGAGGCTATGGACCTGGTGGGTCCCCATTGTCATCCTCTCCAAGTAAAGTCATATCCTCGCCCGCGCGTGCTTTCCGTCGGAAACAGTCAGCGCCGCCCACCCCGCTTCCCGGTGCAGGCGATTGCTCCGCCTTCAAAAGACACAAGTGTCGTCCGTCCATCCATCAGCCGCCCACATTAATGATATGCGGTTGCCGAGGCGGCTACTCCGGCGCCACACGTCCGTCCCTCCACCCGCCCACCATTGATATATAAACTGCTGCGCCGGCCATAGCCGCAGTCATCCGCATCCGTTCCCTTTCTCCTGTCCACACCACTACTGCCCCACCATGGCTTCCTCGCGCTCCAGCGCTCTTCGGGATGGGTGGACGACGGACCACAAGGAGATGGCAGCCATTGCTGCCGACCGGCTGGACGGCAGGCAGCCGGAGGACGACGATGTCCCAATGGAGAACATGGTAGTCGATGATCCGGCGCCAACCCCCTCCTCCGTGCCATCCTCGCCGGTGCATTGCACCATGAACATCGGCGAGGCCCGTTCCCAATATATGGACAGGGTGAGGCAGATGCGTGAGGAGCAGTTCCGGGAGGCGCAGGCCGACTCCGCCTACAACCACGATCTCCTCCAGGAGCACCTGCAGGCGAAGGAGAAGATCACCGCGGAGCGGGCGGAGCAGGAGGCGCTGCTCGACTTGTACCGCTCCGCCCGCAAGGGCCGCCTCGAGCGCCGGCGGTACCGCATGTAGGTGGCGGAGGCTGCGGCCGCCTACAAAGAGGCTAGCAAAGAGGGCGATGAAGCGGGCTAGGCGCTGTTTGGCAAGACTGAGGACGAGGCAGAGGACAATGCCGGCTCCGACGAGTCCCCGCTACGTTGGCGTCGACGAGGCCCTGCTCCGCCGAGGCCCCGCGGCACCAACAACGAGGCAGAGGACACCACCGGCTCCACTGAGGCCCCGCCCCACCAACAATGAGGCAGAGGACACCGCCGGCTCCGCCGAGGCCCCGCCCCGCCAACAACGAGGCAGAGCACATTGCCGGCTCCGCCGAGGCCCCGCCCCGCTGCCAATGAGGCCACGCCACACAGAAAACGAGGAAGAGTAGAACACGGTAGGTCGCGCCGCTCGGGTCCAAGTAAGGACACCGCTGCTACCCTCCGGTTGAAGCCAAGCTAGGCGGGTTGACCATTGACGGCCGGTTAGCTTCTTGGCGGCGACGTGGAGTTGGAGAGCTACGCTGGAGAAGAACGCTGCTTCTACTTAACTGCTGGTGCAGTTGGCTGACTGACACGTGGGCCCAACAGGCCACATGTCAGTTACGCAACTGCACCTGTAGTTAAGTCACTGAAGCTTCTGTTCGGCTCAGCGGGACACGGGTGGGTAGCTTCGGTTAATTAATTATACCTCCAGCGCACCCCTTCTTAGTTGAAGAATGTATGAATGTAATGAAATCCGGCATGTTTATATGAAATCCGACTGTGTATGAATGAATTTATTTTGATTAGTTTGAATTCCTGTATCACTGGCATTGGATGAACTTGCAAAACAATACGCACTAGCATTATTCCCAGGGTGATCACCTCGTTTGCAGCAGTTTCACATGTACTCCCTCCGGTCCTTTCTAGTCTGCATACAAGTTTTGTCTGCAGTCAAAGTATCTCTACTTTGACCAATCTTATACAAAAAAGTATGCACTTTCACAACGTGCAAAGTAAAAAGGAATAGAAGGAGTACAAAGAGTTTGAGCAGCTTTTTAGCGTTTCTGTACATTGCAATCAAACACACAGGCATGGCAATTCATAGAGAACATTCAAAACAATCGATGATTATGCATCTCAGCGACTCACATGTTAGAGGCAATATTTACTTCACAACTAAAGAAGAAAGAAAAAAATTGATCGACGCTGCTGACAGCAAAGGGCGTCCCATTCAAAAATATCAAACGCATGTCTTGCTAAAATCAATGAGCAAAATTTGACAAGGTTGTCCCATTCCAAAATATCAAATGCCTATGATTGTGGAATGGGTAGGGTTTGCCATCAGTTCGGACATTGACATGGCACCTCGTGCTAAATAAACCAGCTGTTCTTTTTGTGCAGTTCCACCAAAATCAACCAAATTCGCGTGTAGCTTGTATGATTTCGCCCTTATATGTTGCAATGCCTTGAACTTATCGGCACCTCCTTTCTTGTGGTGGAAATGAATGATTCGATGTATTCATGAACATTTTGTGCAGTTCCCATTGAAATCAAGCTGAGCACCCCTGTTTGCACAAATACAAAAAAGTGATTAGTATAAAGCAAACTGTACTATGAATTGACAGTTTCAATAGGCACATGCATGGTCCATGTAGAGCACACTTTTAGAAAAAATGAAACTCACCAGAAAGAATCCTAGAACAACATTGTACTCGTGCATCACAGCAAAAAGATGGAGATTTGTCAGCCCTTTTGTCGTGAAGTTAGTTTGGTCTTATGGGGAGTAATGTAACCATCCTTCAACTGCTCCTTCTGATGAGAAGATAGACAAGGCTTCTTCATCCTGGCATAATCGGAACTAGTCACTTCACATACTCCATATTCTTCTTCAGAGGAAGATGATCCTGTTGTGCAAAGACAAGAGGACTACTAAATGCTAGCATCCCTGTTTGCTCGAAAAAAAGGAAAGGAAATATTTAAAACAACACAAATGAAGAACTTCTCAAGGACAATACCACTTTTTCATGATAGTATCTAAACAGTAGCACAACACCAATAGAGATGACAAAGCTCAATCATATGGATGAAATCAGTGGGCGAGTACCAACCTTTGTTAGGAGGCTTATTGTGTAGAGCATACAGATGAAGCACTTCTTTGGAACCATCTGTTGCTATCTACGGTGGTGGCCATGCTTACTATATACTCCTTGATTAGTTTAATGTTTCCAACATCTTCTTGTGCAGTTCCACTAAAATATATGGTATCTTCAAAGAAGATCCCTATTTGCACAAGTAGAGATAATTACATATTACATTAAGAGTGGCATCAAATCAGTGGCAAAACAATTGCTCGTTCCAGCCATAGCAATAAATTAAGATGCAGAACTATATCATTACTTGTGTCATCATAGTTCCAGTGCTTCATTACAGCACCGGGAGTTGATTTTTGTTTTTCTTCCGCTTGTTCTTCCCCTTCATCACTTGGTTCAATAACAGACAAGCTTCGCCTTCAATGTAAGATTTGGCATGTCAATTAGGGAGCACAAGTATAGTACTAAACTTAATTTTTTGATGAAAGTGGCAAAATATAGGCCAGCAGTTGTGAAATGTCCTTATCTTACCTCAATGGGATATTATGGTGCACATACAGATTAGAAGTCTTGTCTCCATTTGTGCAGTTCACTAAAATCAAGCAACATTATCATACAAGTAGCACAACATATGAAAGCACACTGCAGAATCATGTGAAAGAAGGTTAGTACTGACCTCTCATGATGCGGAATTCAAACAACTCACAAGAAGAAGATCTGAACCAAATTTGCCTTAACGGATAGGAAGTAAGATCTCTTCTTGTGTAGTTCCACTAAGATCAAGCAATCAAGCAACGTTGTCGGTGTGACATTTTGGTTGAACTGCACAAAACACTCTTAAAACAAAAGTGTTTTGTGCAGTGCAACAAAAGGTCACAATGGCAACGAGGTGAAGTAGATAACCCTGTTTGCACAGAGGTGCAAAGGAAACAATTAGTGGTCAATAACGGTGGATGACACAGAAGCCAACAAAAAGAAGCATCTACCTTATCTTAATGGGAAAGAAAGCAAGACAGTAGCATTTCTCAAACGGTGGCATGGATTAATATTAACATAGAGATTATATTAACAATAAAATGCGTTAAACATATAATTTGCTTTTAACTGTGGCATTGCATAAATTTTCCAGCGGCATTATTAGAGGGTGTTTGTTTACAGGGACATTTTGGTGTAGGGACTAAAAAAACTCCGTGTCAGTCCCATCTAAACCAAACAGGAGGGACTTTTAGGGACTAAAAGTGGGCATTTGGGACTAAAGAAAGAAGACCCCGAGGGAGTCTTTTTGGGACTTCTTCCAACAGTTGCCCCTGCCACGCATCGCACCTTGTCTCTATTAGTTCATTACTAGGGGTAACATGGTCTTTTAGCATGTCATTTAATAACCTCTAGTCCATGTTTAGTCCCTGGAACCAAGCAGGTAGGGACTAGGGAGTTTTTAACCAAACAGGGCCTTAGATTAACAACAGCTAATGAGTTGCACGGGACACTGGATGCACCAGCACCATGTGCATCTACCGATGTACTGTGGTCATGCATAGTCTGTTGCAACAAAGAACAAACAACCAATGAGCATATTTGTGTTGGTCCTAGTTTTGTTATCTTTAGACACCTTTCCCTATGTGAGCGCAGCAAATCTAGTCCTGCTCAAACTCTACAGCCTTGTCTGTTCCTTTCCTTTTTGAACTAGTACTTTCGCCCCTTCCTTTCCTCTTTGAACCACGTCCTAGATTTATGCGACACAACTTTCCCCACAACTTTCCCCCATTCCTTTCCTCTTTGAACCACGTCCTAGATTCATGCTATACAACTTTCCCCCTTCATTTCCTCTTTGAACCATGTCCTAGATTCATGCTATATACAACTTTCCCACTACTTTCCCCCACTCCTTTCCTCTTTGAACCACGTCCTAGATTAATGGTATACATGCAGCTAGAGCAGTGCATGTGGAGTAAGTAAATTATACCTTAAGGTTCTTGGGGCCTGGTTCGGTGGGCGACGGGACGGCGGCGAAGAAGAAGGGGTCGGAGGCCCTCCCGTGCCGCCGCTGGGTGGAAAGTGAACAGCTGCGCCGGTAGGCCCTTGCCGACGGCAACAGCATTAAGCCTCCTTCCCTTCCCGGCGGACGGATCCTGCCGGCTCTTTGAGCAGCAGTGAGGGGAGAGAGAGGCCAACGAAGTCTTGTTTAGATCTAGAGAGGGCGAGAGAGTGTCAAGAGAGCAACTACTACAAGCATTGAGGCTCCAGCGGGAGAGGGCGAGAAGAGCAACTACAAGTGCTGAGGCTCCAGCGTGTATATATACTGGAGAGAGAGTGTGAAGCGTGCAAACCCTAGAAAACATTTTGACCAGTCAAAGAATCCTCCTGGCACAAATTATGCTCAAGTGTAGTTATCAAACCCGAGACCTCAAGTTAGAAGGTGCAATGGGACCAAGGTGCGTGCGTGCGCACGCACGCGCGCGCGCGTGTGTGTGTGTGTGTTTAACAGCATGTGTGTGTTAGAGAGAGCGACAGATCGAGCTACTCCTACAGAGAGATGTTGTGTAGTGTACGGTTTTAGCCGCGAGAGTCGGTGCATCCTCTCGTTTCCGGGCGTGTCCGGTAGGGACATGCGGACAGCTTCCACGCCCGCTCCTGACCAGCCTGGCCCACCCAAAGCCCCTCCATCGCCCGCGTGCACTTCCCGCCCGAAACGGTCAGCGCCGCTCCAAAGAATCGGTGCCGCATTCATGCCCGGGCAGAGCGGACGCGACCTCTCACTGGCGCAAGAGTGATGGTTACTGCTGGGTATGTGATTTGATGGCTCATTGGTCTTTATTACTGAGGTGGTAGGACTGCTGGATGTCCCACGCTTTCGGCGAAAGGAGGTACTACTACTAGATTACAATTTTCTCCATTCTTACAGCGGAGGCGTGCAAGAGCAGTGAAAACACGCAGGCTCAGTGATTACATGGCCCACCTCACACTATCACCGTGCGACACCTAACTCTTTACATAGTACTCCCTCCGTTCCTAAATATTACTAGATGAGTCCCCGCGCATTGCCGCAGAACAGCGGTATATCTCTCTGCGCAAAATTATCGATTTCATAGAACTAAAAAAACTCTATAACCGCATGAAAAATGTGGTAGCCAAACTAAATAAACTCCCATCATCACTTAGATCATCCCACGTAAGGAAAAAAGACCAGCCAACTCCTACTGCATAATGGGATTATATTTTTCTTTTTGACATGTTAATGGGACTTAAAAGCTCACTTACATGCATGCTACCGGTGCATGCTTGCCTGCCGACATGTTGATGTGATTTAAAACCCACTCACATGCATGTGCCACGGTATTTCTGCATGCTTGCATGTGGCTTAGTGCGGAGCCTCTCAACATCTAGATCAGACGGCTATTATGGACTAATTTACTTCATCTAACGGCTACATCAATTTTGATTATGTGGCTCAAGGAGAGGATAGAGAATTCCTAGTAGTGGGGGCTAGCTATTACTAGTAGATAAGTCTTTGTAGAGATTCCACTACATACGGAACAAAATGAATGAATCTACACTTAAAATTCATCTATATACATCCGCATGTGGTTCATGGTGAAATCTCTACAAAGACTTATACTTAGGAACGGGGGAGATGGCGTACTAAGCAAGCTTCTCCTCGTTCTGCGAGTTGACGGGACACATCAAAAGTACTCCAGTGTATAGAGCCTTGCCTCTAAGGTAGGCCCCACATGGTTTGCCTCTTTTTTTTAACATAACATGTCAAGTCGCAATTTGTTTGTTCACCCGTGGTAGACGATCCTCCCTCCACCAAGTGGACAACCAGTACACGTGCCAAATTACCACGTGGGCTGCCTTTTTCATATAGAAATGAGCTCCACCGTGTACCCATGCGGGTGTGGTTGGGAAATAGACGGGAGTACATGCGCCGTGCATGCACCTCTTCTCTTCGTGCACGTCCCCCACCTACGTGGGTGTGTGTGAGAGATACAAACCGCGTTCATGAGTGTTTTTTGTTTTGGGGTGGGGGTGGGGTGGGGGTTGATTTCGTGAATTATTTGTGGGAATATGTGCCGATGATATCTCAAACAAAATTTTGCATGCAATGTGTGTGAAATGGAGGCCTATCCATATCATACATAGAGGGTCGGGCAATCCACGAGAAGAGAGGGAGGGGTCATAGCTATCGATAGAGTCGAAGAGAGGATCAAGTGGGTGGGTGCGAGATCAATGAAGAGAGCCATCGAAATTGTGTGTGTGTGTGCAAGTCAAAGATATAGGGCGATTGGCCTACTGGAACGTTAGAGGGCACATGTCAAGTTTGTGTGTGGCAGGGAGACATGACTAGAGCGCTCGATGTATTAGTGTGTGGGGGGGAGGGGTGGGGGGAGGGGTAGGCAGAGGCCTAACTATAGAGGTAGAATGACTCGTATATGTGTTGAGAAGGAGAGACCTAGCTATGTCTTGAGGGAGATCGGTCAACATCCATACATAACTGAAGGAATGGAAATATGATGGGATAGAGAGAGAGAGAGAGGAGAGAGAGGGGAGAGAGAGAGGGAGGGAGAGGGAGGGAGAGGGGTGGAGTGTTGGATGGGTGATGGAGTTGCTTCTCGAAGATGGTGGGAGAGGCCTACTAGACAAACTGAGGGTGGAACTGCAATGTTATCAATAAGAGTGGGGATGTGTTTCTGTGTGTGCCTGTGCATGATAGATCTGTCGGGATGCATCCATGGATGATGAAGGGGAACCATGTGTTTGGTAAGCAAACCTAACTAGATCGGTAGATCAATTGTTGTTTGTCGGAGGAAGGGAGAGACACAACTAATGAGGTAGATCGATTGACGTGTGGGTAAAAATGAGTTATAAGGACCTAGCTAGCTATATGTATAGCGAGAGATCGGTCGGTGTACGTCCATTTGTTAGAGGCAAATAAGGCCCAGCGAGACGGATAGACAGAGAGAATGGAGCTAGGAGGTGGTGCGAGAGGCCCAACTACTAGCTAGATACGGGGAGGAGTGTGCGGCTGTGAGATCGATGAAAAGAGGGGCGAGAGTTTACACGTGTGTCTGACCGTATGAGAGACATGAGGCAAGGACACATAAAGGAGGAGATTGAAGGTGTGTGTGTGTATGTTGTGGGCAGGCATCACTGGAGAGGTTTATCGATCAGTGTGTGTCGGAAACGAGTTGTGGAGACTCTGGGAGAACGACCTAAAGAAAAAAATGAATGTGCCCGATGTATAGAATGTCGAGGGAGGGGGAGGGCGAGGAGGGTGTGTGCATGCATGAGAGAAAGTTAGTGGTAGCTACAAAGGTTAGAGGATTGTGTGGGTGTAAGAGACAACAAGATCATAATTTGATATAAAAGCGGATTCATATATTTGAATAGGAGATCATACTGTTTTAAACATTGCATGCATGAATATAGCGGTGATACACATGATGTGCACATGTTATACCATAATGTGATAATGCATGGCATTTGCAACACACAGCTAAATGCCGAACAATCTAAACCATACTATACATCAAACAATCTCATATTTTATTTGAATTTGTGATAATGTGTGGCGTTTGCAGCTTACAACTAAATATCGAACAATCTAAACAATACTATATATCGAACATTCTCACATTTTATTTGAATTTGTGGTAATGTGTGGTGTTTGCAACTCACATCTAAATACTTGTAGGCGTAGGGGCAGGGCACCATACATAATGTGATAAACAAATTATACATATGTGACATGGTTTAGATTATGAAGATCTAGCTAGAGCTAGAAATGTAATGTGATTTGAAATCAAAATAAAGTGGATTCAAAAAATCTAGTTCGAGTTCATATAGTACACATAGTTCATATGTAACTCGAGACTAATCATGTGGTGTGATGTGAAGATAATACACAAATGATGGTTTAACTTGACAATAATGATGATTGTATATCTTATTAAAACAGAGAAACGAATTCAAATGCTCTGACTTCACAACAAACATTACTGTAGATCTTATTCAAGTAGAGAAACGAATTCAAATTTAGTTCATATTGAAGTGGTAGTATATACGTTTGGAATGCACTAAAACGTTCATTTGAGTAGTACGTTGCATGCATTATACACGTAGCAAAATATTTTAATTGAACATAACATGAATTCAAAGTTTTGAATGACATTTGGGTAGTGCGCATTGATTTGGTACAGTACACGTTAGGCTTGTCCGAAAATTTCAACCCGCGCCTTGTTAGCCCGAAATATTTAAGATATATCTTTGTCTCGTTGTGCTCCGACAACTCCCTCCATCTCAACCCACGCCTTGCTATTCTGAAATTACAACGCGCGCGAAAACTCCCACATCCTGTGAAATCCCGACACGAGAAATGCCCGTGGTAGCCCTGAACCGAAAGAACCACCTCAAATCGGTGGGGGTACTTTCGTAACTTACCCCACATTTCGGACAAGCGCGTCTCTAAGCCATGGTTCCCCACTGCCATCCCATCCGCCCACCCATTCGTACACCGAGGCCGTGAAAACCCGCGATGAAACCCCACACCCTGCTCCGTCCGCCACCCAGCCGGAGCCTCTTCCCCAACGATGTCGTCCACAGCAACACCTCGACGTCCCTCATCCACCGTACCGGCTGAGGATCCGTCCTCGATCTCATCGTCCCACCGGTTCAGCCACCCCGTCCTCCACCTCCAAGGAGCTGCCCCGATGTTCCCGTAGTCTTTCGCGCCACCTCCATTCCCACACCACCGTCTTGACCTGCACCACCGGAAGAGCATCATCATCACCGTTTCCTCGGATGAAGTTGCGGCCTAATCGGCGCCACCAAAGAGGTTGTACACTAATCACCGCATTTTCTTCTTGATTTGATCTCACGGTGCTGCCGGCACTCGGTCCCGAGCCGACACGGCGTGGCTCCATCCACGGCGGCGTCGCCGGCCACTTCCTCCACGGTGTCGCTCCCTCAACGGTGACGTCCACATCAGTAGGAGCTGCTGCTGCTTTAGCTCTCACTCGCGCTGCTCCTCTGCTCTTGCTCTTGGTCCCCTGCCTGGTCTGCTCTTGCTATTGCTCTTGCTCGCACTGCTGCTCTCGCTCTTGCTCTTGCTTGCAATGCTGCTCCGATTTAGCTACACTTCAGTCGACTGAATCGACTTTTGGGTCAGCCAATTTTCAGGGGGTGGGGGGCTCGCTGGGGTGAAGGAAGAAC
>NC_041388.1:266976141-267032513 GCF_002162155.2 Triticum dicoccoides
TCTTAGCGTTCAGGATGGGGGCGGTGGTCACCGGCGGTGGCGGGGCAGTGGCGTGGGGATCGCCAGAGAAAAATCTCGGCACGGGGGGCCTAGAGGGATGGCCGGGGCGGTGGCGGACCGGCAGTGGGGAGTGTTTTCGGGGCGGGCGGGGCGGCGCACCACCGGCCGCGGGCGGCGGGGGGCTGCTGTTTGGCCGGTGGTGGCTGGCGGCTCAGGGGGGTGGAGGTTGAAGATGAATCGTAGGCCCTTGATTTCGTATCCAACGGCTGCAAAATCGACTGACCAGAGATGAAAAAGATAGTCGACCAACGTGTAGCCTCACCTTGCTAGCGCGTTCAGTTTCGACAGCAAAATTCAGTTCCGACAGCAAAATTCAGTTTCAATAGTTAAGTTCAGAGATGAGCGGCTAATGTATTTTACATCTAGCACTTTGTGGTTATGTATTTTACGTCATGTATTGGAGATGCTATTAGAATTCCACTCAGGTTAACGTTGTTCGTTGTCTCTCTTGGCCTGCTTCAGCCTCGGCGTCGTATAACTCATCGGAGCTGCTCTAACGATGAAACCCTCCATCACATCGGAGCAGTACCTCGGGCTCCATCTCCAGACGCCTAAGATCTTCTTCCCCTCCTCCGACAGCAAAGTCAGCCGGAGCATCCTCACCGGCCAACCCAATCACGCTGAGATCGACATGGCTTCGCCAAAGAGGTTGTACACTTGTTGCATCTCTTTTTTACTCTACATGTTATATATATATATATATATATATATATATATATATATATATATATATATATATATATATATATATATATATATATTGTCCACTGAGCACACGGATTTGTTCCTTTAGTGTCTCCCTGAAAGAAAAAACGTAGGAATTTTAATTTTCACTTGTCCTCCTTTTCAAATTCCTATTCATGAAGCACAAGACTAAGAGATAGTAGCATAATAGCATTATAACCGTACATTTTCTTGTGGTTTGACTTAATCTCACCATGCTTCTTTGTATCCTGTGATCTTCCAATTGTTGTGAATCAAACACCAGATTGGCAGAAATCCTGTGTTTTTAAATTCTCTGTTTTGTCCGTGCATTCCTATCCTATTCCTGTCTATTTCCTATCCCTGCATTGTTGGAATCCTCCAATTCAAATGAGCCCTTACAGAATTACTTCTCTTGCAGATAGTTGTCAAAGAAAACCTTGCGTGGTTTGTCCCGCTCCTGCTGCGCCATCGTCCACCCCAGCTCAGCTGCTCCAACGACAGAAGGGTCCAGCACAACAGGGATTCGGCCTCCAGACTGCCTTTCGTCGCCTCAGATCTTCTTCCCCGCCGCTGGCAGCCATGAAAACTGCATTACCATCATCAACCGGGTAGATGACCTCGAGGACTACACGGGTCCGCAAGAGAGGTCGCACTCTTTCGTGTCTGCTTACGTTATGCATCGCTTAATATTACATGCTACTTTATCGTCCTGTTCACCAATTAGACTCTGAGTCAGCTCCAAACTAATGGTCAAACTTGAGTTTTTAAATGGTTGTGGGGTACATATCGGGGCCGCTATCAATAGTATATATCTACTATCTGGTTAATCTCCGGTGTCTACTATGAGTTTCATGTTGGGTGGGAAACAAACAGTAAAGAAGCCATTATCTATATTTTTAACTAAAGCCATTATCTGCCTGCTATTATTGGTTTGGGGTCTATCCACAGGTTGCTACCATCGCTCTGGATTTCTGCATGCACTCCTTACATAATCGCACTATATTTTATTCCTATGCATGACAGTTATTGTAAACAATGGAACTGAACATGCAGAGCAAAAGAGACGAGCCTTGCGTGGCAATAAAATTTCATGCAGACGTCGCTCCATGGTAGGCGCAAAGGCAGCCCCCCTCCATGCATTTAGGATTGTAATCGAGAGGAAGATATATGTTCTGAGGAGGATTCAGAAGGAGAAGACAACTCCTATTTACCTCCTGAGGTCTTCGCTCTAACTTGGCATGCTGATGTTGGTTATATCATGCATATGGTGTCTTGCATTGCTTACTTTATACATCAAATATGTCATCTGCTTAGTTTAGACATCATTTGTGTGAATGCCATCTGTTTAGTTTATTCATCATTTATGTGAATTATGCAACACCATCTTGTTTAGCCAGGCATCATATATGTGAATTTTGCAATGCCATCCTGCTTAGCCAGTCATCTTATATGTAAATTATATCAGGCCATCCTTTTTTCATTACATATTACATTTGTCAACAATGTTAGTACATTCAACTGCTCTTCGTGTGCATCAGCCATTTGACATGGTGATGGCAAATTCTGGAGTGAAAACAAGGTCTTCAGAGCAGACTATGCTATCTGACGAAGTGCATATCTCGCTGGTTACGGATAGCTCCTCATAGGAGGATTCAGAGACAAATGACCAGTCCTATTCCACCCACCCCAAGGTGTATTCTCTAACTTGGCAGGGTTATGTTGCTCATATCGTGCGTATGGTGTCTCGCATTGCTATGTCATTTGATTAGTTTAGACATGCTTTGTGTGAATGCCACATGTTCAGTGTCTAATTACCATAATGTGAATTATGCATTGCCATCTTGTTGCAAGACATTATATATGTGAAATATACAATGCTATCTTGTTGCAAATGCATTATATATGTGAATTATGCAATGCCATGCTGTTTAGCCAATCATCATGTGTGTGAATTATATCATGCTATCATTTTTTGTATTACGTGTTCCATTTGTCGACAACGTTTGTATATTCAACTACTCTTCCTGTGCATCAGCCATTTGAAGCGGTGATGGAAGTATCTGGAGTGAAAACAAGGTATTCAGAGTAGACAATGCTACCTGCTGAAGCAGACATCTTGCTGGTTACAGAGAGCTCCTCAGAGGAGGATTCAGAGACTGATGACCAGTCCTATTTCCCCCCTGAGGTCTATGCTCAAACTTGGCAGGGTTATATTACCCATGTCATGCATGTTGTCTTGCATTGCTTAGTTTTCACATCATATATGGATTGCCATCTGCTTACTTGCTTACTATATAAATCATATATTTGAATTATCATGCCATCATGTTTACATAGTACATACACATCATCTATCTGAATTATGGCATGGCAACCCATTTAATAAAGACATCATATAGTTATATCATCTCATCCTGTTTAGTGTTTACAGTCATCATATTTTTGAATTATGGCATTCTATCCGTGAATGTATGTGAATTATGGCATGCCAACCTATTTAATAAACACATTATATAGTTATGTCATGTCATCATGTTTACATAGTCTCATATTTTGAACTATGTCTTTCCATATTTTTTAGTTAGCCATCATAATGTGAAATTGTGTCATGCTATCCTGTTTAGTTAGCCATCATATATGTGAAATTGTGTCATGCTATCCTGTTTGGTTAGACAACATAAATATGAATTATTTCATGCGCTCTTTTATTCCCCACTATCCATTGCACATGTCTATCATACAATGTCTATGCTTTCAATTACTTTTCTTGTTTATCAGCCATTTGAATTGGAAACCGTGATGGCAGTATCTAAGGGAGTAACAACACGGTCTTCGGAAAAGATAGTGCTACCAGTTGATGCAGATAGAACCACGATTGTACTTGCCCAAGGACCAGATCCACCACACATAACCCAGACTCTCGCAGATTGTACCCCTACCCAGTTGGACAGAGAACCAGCTACACCCCTTCTAACCCCAACCCCGGCAGATAGTAACCCAGTTCTAGTTGACACAGCACCATCTCCACCATAGAGCACCCAAACACGAGCAGTTAATAAGGGAAATGTAGTGCCCAAAGCACGAGGACCACCACTACGAATCCCAACTCAACGCTTAAAGGAGAATAAGATTTGTTCTCAGGTCAGGTTCTGTAGCTATGGTTCATACCCCTTTGCTCTTGCATTACTATATTTACTCATACCAACTATTTTCAAATTTGAAGGATGGAATTGAAACTCCAATGACGCAACAGGTATGTTTTAAACCTGTTTCTTTAACTGGTTTGCTGTTGTAACCAGCTCTATGTTGATTTCAGGTTCAATTGAATAAACAGTTATGTTCTCATGTCATGCACATTACAAGTGTTGTTATTGCTCTATAGTTACCCACACTTATATTCTGTCTATTCTGCTTTGTCTTGAACAAATATTATTTGAACTGTGTCTCTATCTTGATTTGGCAACAAAAACTAGAATGATATAGACCATAAAGTGACCATGGTACATAGATATATGTTTGTTTCATGCTGTTATCCTGTCCACTTTACTATTGAACTCATTTACCAAAATGAGTTTCATATACAACATGGTAAACATGTGATGTGTCTGCTTGTTTCTCTTTTAGAATGCGGACAAAATATTGGAGAACAGTACCGCGTTATCCAATGGTAAAGGAAGTAATGCAGATAAGGTTCAAGATAGTGAGACATCCCTGTTGGTCTCCAAGAAAGCTGATAAAAACTATCTTGACGACAGTGAGGGAACCCAAAAGTCCTGTCTTGATGTAGTGTTCGAGTTACTGGCCACTACTGCTGGCACAAGCTCTTCGAACTCGCTGCCTGAATCAGTTCATCTTCTTAAGTCTCAACTTCAAGTTGAAAGACATCGACCAGATGTGCTGCGACAGGAAGCTGAAGGACCGAGGAAGTCCCTGCAGAATTCAGATGCATATTTTCTGGTGCAACAGCAAGCGCTGAAGGATTTAAGCGCCAAACAAGAGAAAGTTCATAAGCTTGCTAAGCATCTTGCCAGCATTATGGGTACCTAGGATATTGTTTCTTGAGATCTTCTGAAGTGGTTTCAGTTCTGGATTTGTTTTGCTGCGGCGTTTATTTGCGCTGGTCGCCAACTTTGACAACCAGTGTATATGATATGCTGCTTTGTTCCCTATATTTGCACTAGTGGCGAACTTTGATGCCCAGTGGATGTAATATGTGTAATAGTCGTGATAGCCTAGCGTTAGTTGCTTGCTTATTTATTTCCTTGTTGTCTTATTTATTTTTTTGCTTGTAGTCATTGCAGTTCTTTTTCCGCGGTTAGCTAGTGGCTGCAATAACCTATTTTTAAAACTAGGCCACAATAACCATGGGCTAATATTTACTGTAGTGACACTCGGCCTCCTACTGGCCGTAGAAACAGTGGGCCTTCTACGGGCCGTAGAAACAATGGGCCTTCTGCGTGACGTATCATCAATGGGCCTTATACGGGTCGTATGATCGATTGGCCAAACATGGGCCAAACAAACCGCATTATGGCCGTAAACGGGCTAGAGTTGGAATCGTCCGTTCATGGGCCGACCATAACGGGCCATCGTTAATAGGCCGTATTTGATGACGCTATGAAAACGGCCCAACGTATTAACGGACCACAAATGGGCCGACTGTAACCACAGGCTGAATTTGGCCCACAAGCAGAAAATGACAGTAACGGACCGTAAGCAAACGAATGCTGGAAATGAGCCCAAGAATAAATGGGCTCTGAGAAGGCTGAAAGATAACATGGGCCGGAAACGGCCCAACGGAATAACGGGCCGTTAATGGGTATAAAGTGATACACTGTTCATTACGGGCCAGTTTCACCACGGGCCGTAAATGGGTGTAAAGTGATACACTGTTCATTATGGGCCAGTTTCACCACGGGCCGTTAATAGTCCAAGAGTTACATAGGGCCTCATATGGGCCGAAAGACGTCATAGGCCATACATGGGCCAGAAGTGAAAACGGGCTGGAATCATATTGGGTGGCCCAGATGATGCTACTGGGCCTAATTCGGATAGGGCGTAACGGGCCTTGGGTTAGCGGGTTGTAAATGGGCTATATGCGAACATGCCATTAACAGGCTTTACATGGGCCGGCGCGCCACCTTTTGACCAAGTCAAACGGGCCGGCTTTTTCATAGGAATGGGCCTCTGTTGGGCCGTGCCACGTGTCGATGTATCATAGGCGCCTTCTGTCCAATGAGTGTGGATGACATCTGTCCCAACGATGAGCCGAGACGTGTTTCCTCCAGCCAATGATGATTTTACACGTGGAAAATCCCCATTGGTCGGGGCTGTTAACGGGTTATCGGATCCAAAACCCGACCCGAT
The DNA here is from genome assembly GCF_002162155.2 of Triticum dicoccoides. Classification (NCBI taxonomy): domain Eukaryota; kingdom Viridiplantae; phylum Streptophyta; class Magnoliopsida; order Poales; family Poaceae; genus Triticum; species Triticum dicoccoides. The sequence continues at coordinate 266,982,274 of NC_041388.1, forward strand.
AGCTTAACGGTGTTCCGTTACGGTGGATGCCACATGCTGTGACGCGGGATTTATCGTCATGGAAGTGGACACTTCCGTGATGATAATTTTGGTAATGTCATGGAACACTTCTACGACAACACAGGTATGACTATCTGGATTCTGTCATAAAATCGTCATGGATGTACATGCATGACAGAAAATGCGACCTACTGTGACAAACACGTATCATCACGGAAGTGTATTTTTTTTGTAGTGCTATGATGTCTCTTACTGATTTACCACTATCATTTTGGGGTTATGCATTAGAGACAACTGCATTCACTTTAAATAGGGTACCATCTAAATCCGTTGAGACGACACCGTATGAACTGTGGTTTGACAAGAAACCTAAGCTGTCATTTCTTAAAGTTTGGGGTTCCAATGCTTATGTGAAAAAGCTTCATCCTGATAAGCTCGAACCCAAATCAGAGAAGTGCATCTTCATAGGATACCCAAAAGAAATTGTTGGGTACACCTTCTATCATAGATCCGAAGGCAAGATCTTTGTTGCTAAGAATGGATCCTTTCGAGAGAAGGAGTTTCTCTCGAAAGAAGTGAGTGGGAGGAAAGTAGAACATGATGAGGTAATTGTACCTTCTCTCAAATTGGAAAGTAGATCATCACAGAAAACCATTCCCGTGATGCCTACACCAACTAAAGAGGAAGCTAATGACAATGACCATGAAACTTTAGATCAAGTTACTACCGAACCTCGTAGATCAACCAAAGTGTGTTACGCACCAGAGTGGTACGGTAATCCTATTCTAGAAGTCATGTTACTAGACCATGACGAACCTACGAACTATAAAGAAGCGATGATGAGCCCAGATTCCGATAAATGGCTTGAGGCCATGAAATTTGAGATAGGATCCATGTATGAGAACAAAGTGTGGACTTTGGTTGACTTGACCGATGATCGGCGAGCCATAGAGAATAAATGGATCTTCAAAAAGAAGACTTACATTGATGGTAATGTTACTGTCTACAAAGCTCGACTTGTCGCGAAAGGTTTTCGGCAAGTTCAAGGAGTTGACTACTATGATACCTTCTCACCCGTAGGGATGCTTAAGTCTATCCGAATCATGTTAGCAATTGCCGCATTTTATGATTATGAAATCTGGCAAATGGACGTCAAAATTGCATTCCTTAATGGATTTCTTAAAGAAGAGTTGTATATGATGCAACCAGAAGGTTTTGTCGATCCTAAAGGTGCTAACAAAGTGTGCAAGATCCAGTGATCCATTTATGGACTGGTGCAAGCATCTCGGAGTTGGAATATACGCTTTGATGAGGTAATCAAAGCATATGGTTCTATATAGACTTTTGGAGAAGCCTGTATTTACAAGAAAGTGAGTGGGAGCTCTATAACATTTCTAATATTATATGTGGATGACATATTGTTGATTGGAAATGAAATAGAATTTCTAGATAGCATAAAAGGTTACTTGAATAAGAGTTTTTCAATGAAAGACCTCGGTGAAGCTGCTTATATATTCGGCATCTAGATCCATAGAGATAGATCAAGACGCTTAATTAGACTTTCATAAAGCACATACCTTGATAAAGTTTGGAAGAAGTTCTAAATGGATCAGTCAAAGAAAGGGTTCTTGCCTGTGTTACAAGGTGTGAAATTGAGTCAGACTCAATGCCCGACCACTGCAGAAGATAGAGAGAAAATGGAAGTCATTCCCTATGCTTTACTAATAGGTTCTATCATGCATGCTATGTTGTGTACCAGACCTGATGTGTGCCTTGCTATAAGTCTAGCAGGGAGGTACCAAAGTAATCTAGGTGTCGGGGGTGTCGTGCGACATATGCCAAATGATGGCTTATCATGGTGGGGGAGAGTAATACGTCGTCGGTGCCTGGAAACGGGATAAGGCATAGATAGGTACGCCGGCGCATCTTACCTAGGTTCGGGCCTCTCCTAGGAGATAACACCCCTAGTCCTGCTCTGCGGGGTCTCCGTATGATCACTATCTCAACAAGTAGCTACAAGCTTGCTCCTTGAGCTGTTTGGCTAGAGGAGGAAGAAGGGCAGGGCTAGCTCTACTCCTCTCTCTATGTGTGTGTGCTATCTAAGAAGCTGAACCCTTTGCATAGGTGCGCTAGGGGGTTTATATAGGCTTACCCCCTAGGGGTACAATGCTAATCCGGCTGGGTGTAGGATCCATCCATCAGTGTCTCTGGTGGCCGGCTTCTCCACCGGCTGTTGGGGCCTACCGCCTGGTGGGTCCCGCTGGTTGTCTCGTACTTGGCCAACAGGTCGCGCCCGCCGCTTGTGGGTCCTGCCGATTGCTTAGGACTGTGGTAGTACCACTGATGATGTGTGCTTTGTCGGGGGGAGCATGGCTACAGTGTCGCCGCCTGGCGGGCGTTTACTGTAGCCATTCCCCGTCTCTTCTAGTTAATGGTGCACAGACTTTGAGGGAGGGGGAGGGCCGCCTACTAGGAGTCGGCCTCCCCCTGCGTTGATTGGTCAGGGCCTGCCGCCTTCTGGCTTCTCACAGATAGGTAGGGCCCGCCGCCTGCAGGCTGTACCGACAGCCCGTCGTGGGGGCGCCACACCCTAGGCCATAGGTGTGGCAACAATGCCGTGCCAGGCGAGGGATGCCCGCCCAGTATGCGGCACTGTGGCCACGCTCTTCCCTGGATTCGGGGGTGGCAGGCTGCACTGTAGCCACGCCCCGTCTCATCGTCATAATGAGGTGCTAAATTTGAGGGAACGAGGGGCCGCCTGCTAGGAGTCGGCCTCTCATGAGGCCGCCTACTAGGAGTCGGCCCACCTCGTGGCTGTCTTCTGGGCTCTGTCGCCTTCCAGCAGCCGATCGGTTGGGCCAGCCGGCCCCCAGAAGGCGGATGCTTATCTTTGATGCTTTGAGGGCCGTAGCTAGCCCCGATGTCTTGAAATACCAAGGGGGCGATGTGGCTACCCGTGGTCATTTACTCCGACACTAGGAGTGGATCACTGGACAACTGTCAAGAACATCCTGAAGCACGTGAAAAGGACTAAGGATATGTTTCTCGTTTATGGAGGTGGCAAAGTGCTTGTCGTAAATGGTTACGTCAATGCTAGTTTTGACACTGATCCGGGTGACTCTAAGTCACAAACCGGATACGTATTTATATTGAATGGTGGAGCTGTCAGTTGGTGCAGTTCCAAGAAAAGCGTCGTGGCGGGATCTACGTGAAGTAGAGTACATAGCTGCTTCGGAAGCAGTGAATGAAGGAGTCTGGATGAAGGAGTTCATATCTAATCTAGGTGTAATACCTAGTGCATCGGGTCCAATGAAAATCTTTTGTGACAATACTGGAGCAATTGCCTTGGCGAAGGAATCCAGATTTCACAAAAGAACTAAACACATCAAGAGACGCTTCAACTCCATCCATGATAAAGTCAAGGAGGGAGACATAGAGATTTGCAAAATACATACGGATCTGAATGTGGCAGACCCATTGACTAAGCCTCTTCCACGAGCAAAACATGATCGACACCAAGACTCCATGGGTGTTAGAATCATTACAATATAATCTAGATTATTGACTCTAGTGCAAGTGGGAGACTGAAGGAAATATTCCCTAGAGAAAATAATAAAGTTGTTATTTTATATTTCCTTACATCATGATAAATGTTTATTATTCATGCTAGAATTGTATTAGATGGAAACTTGATACATGTGTGGATACATAGACAAAACACCGTGTCCCTAGTAAGCCTCTACTAGACTAGCTTGTTAATCAAATATGGTTAATTTTCCTAACCATGGACATGTGTTGTCATTTGATGAACGAGATCACATCATTAGGAGAATGATGTAATGGACAAGACCCATCCGTTATCTTAGCATATTGATCGTTAAGTTTTATTGCTATTGCTTTCTTCATGTCATATACATATTCCTTTGACTATGAGATTATGCAACTCCCGGATACCATAGGAATACTGTGTGTGCTATCAAACGTCACAATGTAACTGGGTGATTATAAAGATGCTCTACGGGTATATCCGAAGGTGTTTGTTGGGTTGGCATAGATCGAGATTAGGATTTGTCACTTCGAGTATCGGAGATGTATCTCTGGGCCCTCTCGGTAATACACACCATAAGATGCCTTGCAAGCAATGTGACTAATGAGTTAGTTGCGAGATGATGTATTACGGAACGAGTAAAGAGACTTGCCGGTAACGAGATTGAACTAGGTATGAAGATACCGACGATCAAATCTCGGGCAAGTAACATACCGATGACAAAGGTAACAACGTATGTTGTCATTACAGTTTGACCGATAAAGATCTTCGTAGAATATGTAGGAACCAATATGAGCATCCAGGTTCCGCTGTTGGTTATTGACCGGATAGGTGTCTCGGTCATGTCTACATAGTTCTCTAACCCGTAGGGTCTGCATGCTTAACGTTCGATGACGATTTTGTATTATATGAGTTATGTGATTTGGTGACCGAATGTTGTTTGGAGTTTCGGATGAGATCATAGACATTACGAAGAGTCTTGAAATGGTTGAGAGGTAAATATTTATATATAGGACAATGATATTCGGACACCGGAAGTGTTTCGGGGTGTATCGGGTACATATCGGAGTACCGGGGGGTTACCGGAACCGCCCGGGGGATTAATTGGCCTTATGGGCCATAGGAGGGGAGCACACCAGCCCACAAGGGGTGGTGTGCCCCCCTAAGGAAGGAGGCCGAATAGGAGAAGGAGGAGGGGTTTCAGCCCCCACTTTCCTTCCTCCCCCCTCTCTTCCCTTTTCCCCCTTCCGGTAATAAGGAAAGGGGGGCGAATTGGATTAGGGGCCCAAGCAGGATTCCTCCTACTTGGGCGCCCCATGGCAGCTCCCCTCCCCCTCCCACCTATATATACATGGGGAGGGGCGCCTAGAACACACACCAACAATTGTTAGCCGTGTGCGGCACCCCCTCCACAGTTTACGCCTCCGGTCATATCTTCGTAGTGCTTAGGCGAAGCCCTGCGCGGATCACTTCACCATCACCATCACCACGTCATCGTGCTGACAGAACTCTCCCTCAACACTTTGCTGGATCAAGGGTTTGAGGGACGTCATCGAGCTGAACGTGTGCAAAACTCGAAGGTGTCGTACGTTTGGTGCTTGATCGGTCGGAACGAGAAGAGGTTTGACTACATGAACCGCATTGTCAAATGCTTCCACTTTCGGTCTACGAGGGTACGTAGACACACTCTCCCCCTCTCATTTCTATGCATATCCTAGATAGATCTTGCGTGACCATAGGACTTTTTTGAAATTGCATGTTGTGTTTCCCAACAATTGTGTGGATAGGAAGTCAACTTCTGGAGGGTGTCAATTCCTTGGTCACTCTTTGGTGAGTTGGTCTTCAAAGAAGCAAAATTGTATATCACTCTCATCCACCAAGGCTGAGTATGTAGCTGCCGCAAGTTTTTGTGCATAATTGCTATGGATGAGGCAAACTTTAAAGGATTACAGTGTCACTTGTGACAAAGTGCCTCTTCTATGTGACAATGAAAGTGCTATCAAGATTTTTCTCAATCCGGTGCAACATAGCAATATGAAGCATATTGAGATTCGTCATCATTTCATTAGGGATCACATCAAGCGGGGAGATATTGATATCATCTACATCAACACTCAAGAGCAACTAGCGGATATTTTCACCAAGCCTCTAGATGAAGCAAGATTTCGCGAGTTAAGGCATGAGCTAAATATCATTGATTTGAGCAATGTGGCTTGAATCTAGGCACACCCCACCGCACTCATCATCATACCTTGTTCTAGTTGTAGGCATGGACATAGGGGGGTGTTATTCTCTCAATGAACTCTCCCTCCCCCCATTATGCATAAATAAATCATGTCTTTCACATTAGCCATTTTTTTATGGTGCTTGTGCTTCAAAGATGAGTTTAGGTCATGGGCCCAAGGTTAAAATCTTCGTGGTGCCATACCTCTTGACTCAAACATATGTGGCCTCGGCCACCACCCTCTCTTTGAGAGTTATGTGGTTTTTCTCTAGTTTTGCCTTGTGTTGGTTGGTGTTTTGCTTCTAGTCTCTCCGTGGGTGCATCTCTGGTTTTTGTGTGTGTTTTGGTCTTTGTGTTGCTCCCTCGGACAGTCTCTGATTTTCTTTTTGTTTGAGCTAAGCCATTTTCCTTTATGTATAGTCGAGTTTGCACTGGGCGGTACTACCACTCGGGATGGGCGGTACTAACGCTGAGTAGCATCAAGCAGCACTACCGCCTGCCCGAGCAGTACTACCTCTACGGGGCGGGCCTGGGGGGTTATGTTGGGCAGGGGGAGTTTCTTTCTCCCCATACCCATTCACTCACCCCGCCCGTTCCTCTTTTTGCTCCAGCGGCGATCTCGCCACGGGAGGCCACCGTCGGGCCGCCTTCTCTAGGCCATCCTTCGCATTTCCATCCAGTGGAATCAATCCCCACCCCTTCCCCTTGCCATGGATGCTGGTATTGTCCCTGTTCTTCTCTTCGTTGCTTCTAGTTTTTAGATATAGGCTTTTGGGGCAATAACCTTAGCATTTATTGATATTTGGCCAAATCGAGGCTTGAGTAGGATGTTGAGGGCTGCTAGACTAGTTGGATTGAAGTTTGGTAGGAGTATTTTTGAATTTGGCACCCCCGGTAGTACCGGATTCGGCTGCGGCAGTAGTGAAACCGCCGTTCTTCACCTTGAGCGGTACTACCGCTCCCCTGGAGTGGTACTGCCGTTGGAGGCGGTAAAAGGTACTACCGCTGCCTGGTAGTGGTACTACTGCAGGGATGCCACCTTCCATCTTTCTCATACCACACTTTGATCTTTGTTGCTTTTTCTGCTGGCTTATGCTCGTTTCCTCTCTTTGCCTTCGTGTTTGTGTGTTTGGTTCCAGGTGATGGCCCTTCAGAGCACCCTATCCGTCGTGTCAACCCCAGGCGTCCGGGCAGATCAAAGCGCTATCGCACTTCTGAGACATCGGCTGCTTCTTCAAGTGCTCCTCCATATCAACCCAAGCCGCCTACCAAGAGCATTGCAAAGAAGCCCAGGACGAAGCCCAAGTCTGTGACAGAGATGACTGCTAAGGAATTCTGTGTGGCTCGACGCCACAACCCATATGCTCAAGATCAAGATCCAGCTCTTGTCAATCGTCCCTTCTGGAATCGGTTTCAGTTCTCTGTCTTCTTTGATGTGCTCAAGGCAAAGAAGAATCTCTATGTTCGCTCCATCGACATTTCGTTTTTGGAGAAGGATCGTGCTTACTTTGGAGAAGCACTGGATATTTGTTCTTAGTTGAACATTCTCAAGATCATGGAGTTCAACAAAGATTTTGATGCGTACATGGTGGCTCAGTTTTATGCCACGGTCCACCTTGGCACTAATGAGGAAAGAACTTTGACATGGATGGCCAATGGCAGACTTCTCTCAGTCAAATGGAAGGCGTTCATGGAACTGTTGGGCATTGAAGACCAAGGAATTGACAAACTAGTTGGCTTTCATCCTCACAAGAATGTCACCTCTACTCACGAGCAAGCTCTCTGGCCGTACAACACTGTGAAGATTCACCCAGTGACGGAGAAGAAGACCTATGAGTTGTTCCCTTCCTTGGATATCCTTCATCGCATCTTCAGAGAGACTCTTTTTCCTCGCATTGGGAACCTGGATATGGTCCATTCGTACCTCGTGGATATGTTCCTATTTTGCGAGCATGAGAAGGACAACAACATAGGGAGACCTTGGATATCTCTCATGTCATGAGGACAGAGCTCCTCTTTGCCATCACTGAGCGCAAGTGCCCCATCTACGCCCCTACCCGATGTTGCTCATTGAGAAGGCATGGGCGCACACCTATCCTGGAGTCTTGTTGGAGACCGGTGAAATGATCTCTCACGAGGTTAAGCGTCTGAGACAGAAGGAGCCCGGGGCACTCCTACTCCGGAGTCTGGGATTCTATCAGGTGCCGACGAGGTTGAGGTTGAGGATGAGGATGAGGAGGACTATGAGCCCTCTGGTGTGGAGCCCTCTTGGGCAAAGAAGCTCAAGCGCAAGATGAAGAAACTTTTCTGCATGGAGTCGCACGGGCAGTATATGGCTGATGTGTCTGAGAAGAAGTCAAGGAGCCGTCACAGGGAGCTCTTGCGTCAGTTTGGTGCTATAGTTAACAGTGGGTCTGAGGGCAAGGTCACAGATGAGGAGTGGATTTCTCATCACTGCCCCTGGATGGATTCTGAGTCTAAGGAGCCGACTGCCGATGATGGAGATGCGAGCGACCACGTAGAGATGTGATGATGGAGATCCTTTGCTTTGCTATCACATGTGACTGTAGCAGCACTCTTTGCCCTTTTGGTGTCTCGATGCCAAATGGGAGAGAGTTTAGGGATTTGTCGAGTTGAGAGTGTGTTTTTTTGCCGTGTCTTTCTCTCTCGCAAACTCTTTCTTTCGTCGTTTGCTTTGGTTTGGTTTGCGTCTGTGAGACCTGGTTACCTTGTCATATGGTGTGACACATATGCTATCCTATCTTATGCTTATCTAATGTATGTCTAGTACTTTGGTAGTTTGTGAGTTGCTTGCTTAAATTGATCCTATTATGCTCACTTACTACTCCTTGCATCCTAGCTTATTTCTCCCTTATTTTAGATGCAGGTGGTGTCAGGCTATAAAATATAGGGGGATTACTGATCCTAATGTGTGTACTTTGCATTCCAAAGGCACTCCTAATTAAGTGCACACATCTAGGGGGAGCCCGTTTATATTTTGTAGTCTCTGGGTTTGCTTACTCTCTTGTTAGTTCTCTATGCAAATCCCGTGTTGTCACCAATCCACCAAAAAGGGGGAGATTGTTAGGGCATGTCTCCCTCTAAGTGGTTTTGGTGATTGATGACAATACTTTTGCGGACTAATCGTGTGCATTGAGCATTTCAGATATTCATTCATTGGCACGAGACGATTCTTTCCCCTCGGTGTCTAAGGAGAAGACGGTGTGTTTCCTCCATTTCAATTTTGGTGGACTTGAGTCATAGGAAACACCATACTATCAAGAGGGGGTTCGTATCGGAAAGGTTAGGGTGGAATCAACCCGTACATGTCTCCTTTGCACCCCCAACTCTTTCCCGCATCTTTGGAGGATCCTTCGTTGTCTCAGAAGTGGGCTTGATAGTGATCTAGCAGTAGTACCGCGGCGCCGAGCAGTAGTACCGCCTAGAGCCACAGGCGGTAGTACCGTTGTTCATTAGCGGTAGTACTACCCGAGGCTCTCGACAGTAGTACCACTTCTATGTCATGTTATTACCTCCTCGATTCAAGAGCGTCGCTTCTCGTGTCGGGTTGTGCGGCTGTAGGAGCGGCAGTAGTGGCGGTAGTAACGCTCACGAGCGGTAATACCGCCCCTACCACCGCAGCTAGTGCCGCCCGGGCTCTCTCTCTCGTACCCCTTCCTCCTCTAAGGCCCCTGCTCTCAATCTTCACGGTAGTACCGATGGGATTCGTGGTAGTACCACTGCCTCCAGCAGTAGTACCGCTCCCCTGAGCGGTAGTACCGCTATGTGCGGGCCGAGGAGGGGATAACGGTTGGATTGGTTCCCCCACTATAAAAGGGGGTCTTCTTCCCCAAGAAGACCTACCTCTTTTCCCCTAAGCTCCATTGTTGCTCCAAAGCTCATTTTCACCCGATCTCTCTCCCTAGCCAATCAAACTTGTTGATTTTCTAGGGATTGGTTGAGAAGGCCCGGATCTACAGTTCCACCAAGAGAAAATTGATTCCCCCAACTAATCCTTTGCGGATCTTGTTACTCTTGGGTGTTTGAGCACCCTAGATGGTTGAGGTCACCTCGGAGCCACATTCCATTGTGGTGAAGCTCCGTGGTATCGTTGGGAGCGTCCAATCAAGTTGTGGAGATAGCCCCAACCTTATTTGTAAAGGTTCGGTTGCCGCCTTCAAGGGCACCACTAGTGGAATCACGACATCTCACATTGTGTGAGGGCGTGAGGAGAATACGGTGGCCTTAGTGGCTTCCTGGGGAGTATTGTGCCTCCACACCGCTCCAACAGAGACGTACTTCCCTCAAATGGAAGGAACTTCTAAAGGAAATATGCCCTAGAGGCAATAATAATGTTGTTATTTATATTTCCTTATATCATGATAAATGTTTATTATTCATGCTAGAATTGTATTAACCGAAAACTTAGTACATGTGTGAATATATAGACAAACAGAGTGTCACTAGTATACCTCTACTTGACTAGCCCGTTAATCAAAGATGGTTAAGTTTACTAACCATAGACGTGAGTTGTCATTTGATGAACGGGATCACATCATAAGATAAAGATGTGATTGACTTGACCCATCCGTTAGCTTAGCACTATGATCGTTTAGTTTATCGCTATTGCTTTCTTCATGAATTATACATGTTCCTATGACTATGAGATTATGCAACTCCCGAATACCGGAGGAACACTTAGTGTGCTATCAAACGTGACAACGTAACTGGGTGACTATAAAGATGCTCTACAGGTGTCTCCAATGGTGTTTGTTGAGTTGGCATAGATCGAGATTAGAATTTGTCACTCCGTGTATCGGAGAGGTATCTCTGGGCCCTCTCGGTAACGCACATCACTATAAGCCTTGCAAGCAATATGACTAGTGAATTAGTTGCAGGATGTTGCATTATGGAACGAGTAAATAGTCTTGCCAGTATGTCACGCCCTCGATGCGGCTATATCTCCCACGTGTCGAAGCACGACTTAGAGGCATAACCGCATTGAAAGCAATGTCGCAAGTAAGGTAATCTTCGCAAACAACCCATGTAATACAATAAGGGAAAAGGTACATAGTTGGCTTACAATCGCCACTTCACACAAATACATGAATAAAGCATTACATCATCCAAATACAGTCAAGGTCCGACTACGGAACCAAAATAAAAGAAGAACCCCAAAAGCGACAAGGTCCCCGATCGACCCCAACTGGGCTCCACTACTGACCAACTAGAACGAAACAACACAAAGGACAAGATCTTCATCGAGCTCCTCCTGAGCTTGGTTGCGTCATCTGCATGGTTCAACGGCACCTGCAAGCTGGTTTTGGAAGTATCTGTGAGTCACGGGGACTCAGCAATCTCACACCCTCACGATCAAGACTATTTAAGCTTATAGGAAGGGTAAAAGGTATGAGGTGGAGCTGTAGCAAGCGACTAGCATATATGGTGGCTAACATACACAAAAGAGAGCGAGAAGAGAAGGCAAAGCACGATCGAGAAACTATGATCAAGAAGTTATCCTAGGAAAACCTACGTCAAGCATAACTCCAACACCGTGTTCACTTCCCGGACTCCGCCGAAAAGAGACCATCACGGTTACACACGCGGTTGCTGTATTTTAATTAAGATAAACTTCAGGTTTTCTACAACCGGACGTTAACAAATTCCCATCTGCCCATAACCGTGGGCACGGCTTTCGAAAGTTCATAACCCTGCAGGGGTATCCCAACTTAGCCCATGACAAGCTCTCACGGTCAACGAAGGATATTCCTTCTAGCGGGAAGACCCGATCAGACTCAGAATCCCGGTTACAAGACATTTCGACAAGGTAAAACTAAACCAGCAACACCGCCCGAATGTGCCGACAAATCCCGATAGGAGCTGCACATATCTCTTTCTCAGGGCACACTCAGATTGTCTTAGGTACGGGTAGGCCAGCCCAGAGTTGCCCCTGGTGGCCACAGGCAGCTGGCAGGTTGGACCAACACTCAGAGGAGCACTGGCCCGGGGGGGTTAAAATAAAGATGACCCTTGAGTCTGCAGAACCCAAGGGAAAGAAAAGGCTAGGTGGTGAATGGTAAAACCAATGTTGGGCATTGCTGGAGGAGTTTTACTCAAGGCGAACTGTCAAGGGGTTCCCATTATAACCCAACCGCGTAAGGAACGCAAAATCCGGGAACATAACACCGATATGACGGAAACTAGGGCGGCAAGAGTGGAACAAAACACCAGGCATAAGGCCGAGCCTTCCACCCTTTACCAAGTATATAGATGCATTAATTAAATAAGAGATATTGTGATATCCCAACAAGTAAACATGTTCCAAGAAGGAACAACATCTCCATGTTCCAACAAGGAACAAACTTCAATCTTCACCTGCAACTAACAACGCTATAAGAGGGGCTGAGCAAAGCGGTAACATAGCCAAACAACGATTTGCTAGGACAAGGTGGGTTAGAGGCTTGGTTCAACAATATAGGAGGCATGATAAGCAAGTGGTAGGTATCGCAGCATAGGCATAGCAAAAGAGCGAGCAACTAGCAAGCAAAGATAGAAGTGATTTCGAGGGTATGGTCATCTTGCCTGAAATCCCGCAACGAAGAAGAACGAGTCCATGATGAAGACAAACGAACGTAGAAGAACGGGTCCTCACAAACGCGACGTTATAGGAACCAACCCGAAGAAGCAACACCGGAAAATAGCAAACAACATAGTAAACAACCACCACATAATCATGGCATGATGCATAACCAAGTATGATGCATGTCCGGTTTAATGAGGCATGGCATGGCAAAAAGCACAAACAACCCTACAAATTAAGTGGAGCTCAATATGCAACTGGATGCATATTGACGGAACACCACATTCGAGTTACTTAGTTCGATCTCGTTTATGTACCCAACAAGATTAAATGTTGTTTAGCATGGCAAGGGGTGAAGCAAAGTAAAACTACCTATCTAGTCAAGTTTAAATGGGGCCGGAAGCAACGAACAACAATTCCGGTAAATCCCCATATGCATATATTAGGTTTGGTACTGTTCTGCCTTAAACACAATTTTAGAGTTATTAAACATGCAAGACAAATGCACCATGTTAAACTAGGCATTTTCCACCCCATTTACATATAAAGTTTGTTACAAACCGAGTTACGGTTAAAAAGTTATGAATTAAATCATTCTAACATGGCATAGGAGCAAATTTAATCAAACAACATTTAAACATTTTAAACATAGATGAAAGTGGCAAATTATGAAATTAGACAAAATTCTAAGCACTTTTCATATACTCCCTCCGTTCCTAAATATATGGTGTATAGTTTTTGGCACGAAAATTAAAGAACGCACATGGAGGGATAATTTCACGAGTTTTGGGCAAGATTTCACCTGACTAATTGACATGAGAAAATAGGGGAGCTTGCTTGATATAAGGAAATGTAATCAAATCCTTGAAACAATTATCCAAAGGAGTGGTGCAATGCAATACACCTTATATTTTGGATTTTTTTCTCAAAAAACTGTACACCTTATATCAAGGAATGGAGGGAGTATAAATCATTTTTATTCGATGCACGGTTTGTGAGATATTAAGTGCATGAACATGAGGGTGCAATCTGTAAATATGCAGTTTTTGGACAAATAGGAAAATCGCAGCGCAAAGGAAAAAACATATCAGGCCGCATCTACTGAACTGGGCTAGCTGCTACGAGCGCTGCACGCGGGTGGGTTTCGGTGGGCTTCTCACCTCGGGCCAGATCTGGACTGCTGACTGGATGCAGACGCTGGGCCTTGGCGCGGGTCGCGGTCAACGCCCTTGAGGCAGGGGACGAGCGCTGCTTGACCTGAAGCAGGGGACGCAGGGGAAGCAGGAGAACGGGACTCTGGCGACGCGAAGCTCCGGGAACAAGATGGCGACGGTTCTGGCATGCATCCACGACGTTCGCTGTCGCCTGCAGAACGCTGACAGGGGAAATTCAGAGAAGAAAACGGGAAGTGCGGAAGAAAGAGACGGCGAGGGAGATGGCATGGGCGCGACGGGGCCTGCCTGGGGTTGCCGGCGAGGGCAAGGCCGGTCGTCGGAGGCACGAAGGAGATGCCATACTTGCTAGGGCGGCAAGGCAGCGAACATCGAGGTCGATGCAGAATCCATGGCGCGGGGAGCTCCGGTGACGTAGGGCTGATGAAGAGCTCGGGCACGAGGGCGCCATGGGGGCTCTTGTTGGAGGTGGTCGCCGGAGCGGCGAGGCAGCGAGGGAGGCTCGGCTGGCCGCGGAAGATGGAGGCGCATGGGACTGCGGCTACGGACGTCGGCGCTCTGGAGCTTGTCGGTGGCGGCGGAACGGCAATGAGGCCGAGCAAAGGAAGCATACATGAGGGGCTCCAGAAGAAACTCCCCTTCGGGAGCGCGAGGAGGATTTCCTCTCCTTGGATCGTGTGCACTTGGCAGAGCAGGAGGGGGGTCGAGCACTGCTCCTGGTTGGTTCGATTTCGGTGGGGATTGGCCGGCGCTGAAAATTAGGAGGGAGGGGACTGGCTGTCTGGATCGGGGAAGGATCCCGAGGAACACGGGAGAGTGGGTGGTGGCGCAAGAGGGAATAGGGTTAGGTTAGGGTCTAAAATGGACTAGGGTCTATATATATGCGAAAGGGGATGATTTAGATCCTTCTATAGCGATCGGGCGGTCCGGAATAAGTGGGTTAGGGAGTCCAAAAGAGAAACCGGTGACGTTTTGTAGATGTTTGGGGTTGATCCGGACACAACGGTAGCGACAGTCCGAGTCGGGCCCGGGACAGCTTTCGGACGCGCGTGCGAGGAGGTCCGATGCACTGTGCAAAGATGGGTAGGCATGGGTCTAGGTGGACTGTGGAGAGCGGGTTGGGCTGAGACGAGAGGAGAGGAGTGCAGCCCGGCAACTGTTTTCGGAGACCGAAAATGTCCGACGTTAGACCGACTATAATGTCGCTATAGTTATCCATTGGGCTATCAAACGAACTCCGAATGCGATGAAACTTGACAGGCGGTCTATCTACACTATAATAAGACCACACGCCAACTTTCATCCCATTCCGAGAACATCTTCCATCCACTTATAAAATATTATTCCGGACATGCCACGGGCGTGTGCAAGTGTGGTTGGGCTCAGAACGGACAACGGACGGAACTGGGGAAACCCGGACGGATGCAAGTTTTGAAAACATGATGATGCAATGCACATGATGACATGACAAGATGCAACACGCAAGCGAAAGACATGGCAACAACAGCGAATAACTGAAAGACACCTGGCACATCAGTCTCGGGGCGTTACAACACTCCACCACTACGAAAGGATCTCGTCCCGAGATCTAGAATGGCACCGGAGGGAAACGGAAAAGGAAGAGAAGAGGTAAAACTAATTGCTTCTTTGACAAACGAGTGAAACCACAACCTTGAGAGGTTGAATAAATTGAAAGAAAGAATGCAACAAAGAATAACAAAGTTGAAAGCACTCCGGTAGGGAAGAGTAACAAGGAAGAACAAATTTGGGCAGCACTCCAGTTGAAAGGAAAATGAATTGAATAAGAACTTGGTAAAATGAGAGGATACATGATGAAATCACAACATACAGTCTCCGGAACTATTGAATGCATGGAACAAGGGGTAAGAAAGATCTCAGACAGCACTCCGGTTGAGAAGAGATGCAAGGCTTGATAAGGTGAAAAGAGCTTGAGCAAAAAGGTCACAACACTCCGGTTGGAAATGGAAGGTAAAGAATATGAGCTTGGCAAAATGAATGCACTTGGATGAGAGTTCGGTTAGAAGAGGAATGATAGACACAACACTCCAGTTAAAAGGATAAGCATGAGAAGAACATGATCTTGACACACCGATGATGGATTGAAGAGAGCAACATCACCATGCCTCCGGAACAAAAGAATAGACGATAAATAATTGAAATAAAAGAATGGGGAAGAAAATGCCAAGTTGTGCCACAATTGAGCTTGAAAAGGCATCCTTAGGAGAATGGTCGAACGGAGTTATTGGAAAACCAACAACGAAAAGAATAAGCTTAATATGGTATTATGGAGTACATCTCAAATTATGAGGTGACAACCTGCCACTCACGGGAAAAAGAATTGGATTGATAAGAACAAGGAGACGAGAAGCTATCTCACCGGGAGGATAAATGAAGAACTTGGATCATTGATAAACACCATAAGAGCGACAATCTTAAAAGGAAAGCTTTAGGTGAAATATAACCCAAGATAACTCCAATGACAAGATTGATGGATTTAAGATACCTCACTCTTAACAACATGTGAATCATGAAACATGAACTCAAATTATCAAGAATGACATAAATACCACCTCCAATGATACGGAAAAAAATTGTACTCCGGATTGCAAGATGAAGAATGCTTGAGCTCCTTAGAAAAGAATCTTGATGACCACTTCGAGAAGGAATTAAATCATTTATGAACCATCATGTAGAACCTTGATGAAGAACTCCGGTAACAAAAGGATGATCAAACGGAAGGAAAGAGAAGTTGAAAACACAAGGTGAAACCTTGTAATGATTTAGACGAATCTCCGTGGTGATATAATTGCGAGAGTTTGGGACTCCGGGAAAGAAAAATGAATCAAGTGAAACCGAGAATTTGATGAGCCTCCGGAATAAAGAATTAATCACTTGGATGAAGCAAGAATAAGAATTACGTTATGCGTATCCTTCACCAATTAAATTGATGACAATCAACGGATTTGGCACACTACTTATTCTCGTAGAAAGGATTAAGATAGATATAGCGTCAACTTGGAAAGGTCTTCCATGAACCACCGGTCGGGTTGAGACAACGAATAAATTGATATGATGAACGAAGGAAGACAAAATCTTGGAAGAACCACCGTAAGAATTGAAAATGGACGAAGAAAAACGAACACATCAGCAGGAGGAATTGGAAAATGAGCGAAGATACTTGAGGGAATTTCGATGCAAGTGAACGACGAGATCCCGAATTGATTAGAGAAAACTTGAACGAAGCACCGGTAAGATTTGGAGAACGAGAGCTGAAAGCTAGAATGAAAAAACAATCTTCTGAAATGATGGGCTTCGTAGAAAAACATACTAAAATACTCTTGAATTGCTCTAGATGGGTGAAAAGAAATACTGACAAATGAATACAATGGTGAGAGAATGGCAATAAGCTAGAACCACGAATCTTGAAGAGAAATGGAGCAAGCTATGGAGGAAAACTCTCCTTCGGTCTTCAAATCCGAGAATGATGACGAGAAACAACACCATGAATCGTTGAGATACTCCGGAATAAGAAGAATAGAAAAGTTGAACCGATGATGAAAAGCATTTGAAAGATCTTGGAGAAATACATATGACTGATGATGAATCATTCTTACGTCAAACTTCATAAAGAGATTTGAGGATAGCTCCGGGAGAATTAGAAGAGTCAGGTAAGATCCTGGGAAAAGACCTGTGGGTTAGGGCCCACTCAAAAGAAACACCGTTGAAATGATTTAAAAGAGAGGTTGCACCGGTTGAATTAAATGGCTTGAATGAGATAACAACCTCGAAATAGGTTGAACTGATCTTGAATGAAAAGACGAGCCTTCTGAGATATCTTGAGCACTCCGGGACAATAGGATAGTGAGAAGTGAACGATTAAGAATTGCACCGGCATGAGAAAGCCTTGAAATGAGGAAAGGGATATGATCCACAAAGTTTGAATTGAATCCACTGGAGAAGAAAACGAGTGAAGAGTGACGAACTTGAGGTTCCGTTAGTATCTTCTTGAGAATCACAGGGTAAGAACATGAAGGAAAAGAATAGAGAGACTTCACATGAATAAAAGGATACTTGATTTAGAAATCCGAATCCTTGAAGAAAAAGGGTGGGAGGGCGGGAAAAACAAAGACAACTTGGGGACGGATGAAACAGACAACGTTGAGAAGACTTGAGTTGATCTTGCGAATGTTGAAATGATCGGATCCACTTGAAAAGAAAAAACACCGGTTGAAAAGGATTTACATGACAATCTCGATTATCATGAAGGATTGGTATTCACATCGGAGTATGAGAACACCGGTTAGGAAAGGTATGGAATCAACATTTGACTTCGAAGCAACTCAAATACCACAACTCAAAAACAAAACAAAGGATTAGCTTGCAGAATAAGCCGGAACAAACATATGATAGAGATTTCGTCCAAAGTTTTCATGGTGGGGCCTACACGGGCTCGATCGTACAGCACCATCATGTACAAGGCAGTGCACATGACATACGAAGCGTCCCCGAGTCGGCATAGCCAAGGACTCTTTAAGACACAATGAGACCACTGTAAAACCAACCGTGAATAGGCGGACCACTAGACGTCGAACCCCAATTTCATATCATACATCCGTTGGAAAGATATCCTAAGAGCTACTTGAATTCCCACTTATAAACTCCCGAAATTTTCCGATTATGCAATCAGGTGTTGGGGATGCAGGGGAAGCATAATATCTCACCCAAACTAACAAATCCTACATCCAGCTGTATCCATCCTTCAACACATAACCAAGAAACCTTCGGAAATCGTCTACCTCAACCTTCAAAAAGCATCTGTTATACGAGTTATGGCAATACTCCCGAACTCCCGCCCCAGTATTGGGTGGCGTCGAGGTTATCTCACCAACAACTGCATAAAAGAGATTTTCGATGGCGGCGAAACTAAACTCAGGTATTCCAGAACTGCAACGATAAAATTGTGACGACAACACCTCGGAGCTCAACTCCCCGGGACACTGCCACAACCCCTAAATGATAGGAGGCACCAAGAACAATGTTCTCGTCACAAATCCATCAGAACGATTCCAAGATACCCGCGTGATCCTAAATTTTTTTAGTGAAATTTGAGAAGAGAAGAGTCAAAACTCTACTCAGGATGCCTTACGAGAGCGATGAAGGGACTGGGGAGTAAAAAGAATTCCTAAACTCTCCGATATATAATTCCTAAATGACTCAAAACATTTTTTCTAGACTCAACTCATCCGCTAATTCGATCAAGCAGTGGGGGCTCCTAAGGTCGGGGAAGGCTCTGATACCAACTTGTCACGCCCTCGATGCGGCTATATCTCCCATGTGTCGAAGCACGACTTCAAGGCATAACCGCACTGAAAGCAATGTCGCAAGTGAGGTAATCTTCGCAAACAACCCATGTAATACAATAAGGGAAAAGGTACATAGTTGGCTTACAATCGCCACTTCACACAAATACATGAATAAAGCATTACATCATCCAAATACAGTCAAGGTCCGACTACGGAACCAAAATAAAAGAAGAACCCCAAAAGCGACAAGGTCCCCGATCGACCCCAACTGGGCTCCACTATTGACCAACTAGAACGAAACAACACAAAGGACAAGATCTTCATCGAGCTCCTCCCGAGCTTGGTTGCGTCATCTGCACGGTTCAACGACACCTGCAAGCTGGTTTTGGAAGTATCTGTGAGTCACAGGGACTCAGCAATCTCACACCCTCGCGATCAAGACTATTTAAGCTTATAGGAAGGGTAAAAGGTATGAGGTGGAGCTGCAGCAAGCGACTAGAATATATGGTGGCTAACATACACAGAAGAGAGCGAGAAGAGAAGGCAAAGCACGATCGAGAAACTATGATCAAGAAGTGATCCTAGGACAACATACGTCAAGCATAACTCCAACACCGTGTTCACTTCCCGGACTCCGCCGGAAAGAGACCATCACAGTTACACATGCGGTTGATGTATTTTAATTAAGATAAACTTCAGGTTTTCTACAACCGGACGTTAACAAATTCCCATCTGCCCATAACCACGGGCACGGTTTCGAAAGTTCATAACCCTGGAGGGGTGTCCCAACTTAGCCCATGACAAGCTCTCACGGTCAACGAAGGATATTCCTTCTAGCGGGAAGACCCAATCAGACTCGGAATCCCGGTTACAAGACATTTCGACAAGGTAAAACTAAACCAGCAACACCGCCCGAATGTGCCGACAAATCCCGATAGGAGCTACACATATCTCTTTCTCAGGGCACACTCAGATTGTCTTAGGTACGGGTAGGCCAGCCCAGAGTTGCCCCTGCTGGCCACCGGCAGCTGACAGGTTGGACCAACACTCAGAGGAGCACTGGCCCGGGGGGGTTAAAATAAAGATGACCCTTGAGTCTGTAGAACCCAAGGGAAAGAAAAGGCTAGGTGGCGAATGGTAAAACCAATGTTGGGCATTGTTGGAAGAGTTTTACTCAAGGCGAACTGTCAAGGGGTTCCCATTATAACCCAACCGCGTAAGGAACGCAAAATCCGGGAACATAACATCGATATGACGGAAACTAGGGCGGCAAGAGTGGAACAAAACACCAGGCATAAGGCCGAGCCTTCCACCCTTTACCAAGTATATAGATGCATTAATTAAATAAGAGATATTGTGATATGCAACAAGTAAACATGTTCCAACAAGGAACAACATCTCCATGTTCCAACAAGGAACAAACTTCAATCTTCACCTGCAACTAACAACGCTATAAGAGGGGCTGAGCAAAGCGGTAACATCGCCAAACAACGGTTTGCTAGGACAAGGTGGGTTAGAGGCTTGGTTCAACAATATAGGAGGCATGATAAGCAAGTGGTAGGTATCGCAGCATAGGCATGGCAAAAGAGCGAGCAACTAGCAAGCAAAGATAGAAGTGATTTCGAGGGTATGGTCATCTTGCCTGAAATCCCGCAAGGAAGAAGAACGAGTCCATGATGAAGACAAACGGACGTAGACGAACGGGTCCTCACAAACGCGACGTTATCGGAACCAACCCGAAGAAGCAACACCGGAAAATAGCAAACAACATAGTAAACAACCACCACATAATCATGGCATGATGCATAACCAAGTATGATGCATGTCCGGTTTAATGAGGCATGGCATGGCAAAAAGCACAAACAACCCTACAAATTAAGTGGAGCTCAATATGCAACTGGATGCATATTGATGGAACACCACATTCAAGTTACTTAGTTCGATCTCTTTTATGTACCCAACAAGATTAAATGTTGTTTAGCATGGCAAGGGGTGAAGCAAAGTAAAACTACCTATCTAGTCAAGTTTAAATGAGGCCGGAAGCAACGAAAAACAATTCCGGCAAATCCCCATACGCATATATTAGGTTTTGTACTGTTCTGCCTTAAACACA
This sequence comes from Triticum dicoccoides, assembly GCF_002162155.2. Lineage (NCBI taxonomy): Eukaryota > Viridiplantae > Streptophyta > Magnoliopsida > Poales > Poaceae > Triticum > Triticum dicoccoides. Next base: position 267,003,234 of record NC_041388.1, read on the forward strand.
ATTTTAGAGTTATTAAACATGCAAGACAAATGCACCATGTTAAACTAGGCATTTTTCCACCCCATTTACATATAAAGTTTGTTACAAACCGAGTTACGGTTAAAAAGTTATGAATTAAATCATTCTGACATGGCATAGGAGCAAATTTAATCAAACATCATTTAAACATTTTAAACATAGATGAAAATGGCAAATTATGAAACTAGACAAAATTCTAAGCACTTTTCATATATAAATCATTTTTATCCGATGCACGGTTTGTGAGATATTAAATGCATGAACATGAGGGTGCAATCTGTAAATATGCAGTTTTTGGACTAATAGGAAAATCGCAGCGCACAGGAAAAAAACATATCGGGCCGCATCTACTGAACTCGGCTAGCTGCTGCGAGCGCTGCACGCGGGTGGGTTTTGGTGGGCTTCTCACCTCGGGCCAGATCTGGACTACTGACTGGACGCAGGCGCTGGGCCTTGGCGCGGGTCGCGGTCAACGCCCTTGAGGCAGGGGACGAGCGCTGTGAGCGCTGCTTGACCTGAAGTAGGGGACACAGGGGAAGCAGGGGAGCGGGACTCCGGCGACGCGGAGCTTCGGGAACAAGATGGCGACGGTTCTGGCGTGCGTCCACGACGTTCGTTGTCGCCTGCAGAACGCTGGCAGGGGAAATTCAGAGAAGAAAACGGGGAAGTGCAGAAGAAAGAGATGGCGAGGGAGATGGCATGGGCGCGACGGGGCCTGCCTGGGGTTGCCGGCGAGGGCGAGGCCGGTCGTCGGAGGCGCGAAGGCGAGGTCATGCTTGCCAGGGCGGCAAGGCAGCGAACATCGAGGTCGATGCAGAATCCATGGCGTGGGGAGCTCCGGTGACGCAGGGCTGATGAAGAGCTCGGGCACGAGGGCGCCATGGGGGCTCCTGCTGGAGGTGGTCGCCGGAGCGGCGAGGCAGCGGGGGAGGCTCGGCTGGCCGCGGAAGATGGAGGCGCATGGGACTGCGGCTGCGGATGTCGGCGCTCTGGAGCTTGTCGGTGGCGGCGGAACGGCGACGGGGCCGAGCAGAGGGAGCGTACAGGAGGGGCTCCAGAAGAAACTCCCCTTCGGGAGCGCGAGGAGGATTTCCTCTCCTTGGATCGTGTGCGCTAGGCAGAGCAGGAGGGGGGTCGAGCGCTGCTCCTGGCTGGTTCGATTTCGGTGGGGATTCGCCGGTGCTGAAAATTAGGAGGGAGGGGACTGGCTGTCTGGATCGGGGAAGGATCCCGAGGAACACGGGAGAGTGGGTGGCGGCGCAAGAGGGAATAGGGTTAGGTTAGGGTCTAAAAATGGACTAGGGTCTATATATATGCGAAAGGGGATGATTTAGATCCTTCGATAGCGATCGGGCGGTCCGAAATAAATGGGTTAGGGAGTCCAAAAGAGAAACCGGTGACGTTTTGTAGATGTTTGGGGTTGATCCGGACACAACGGTAGCGACAGTCCGAGTCGGGTCCGGGACAACTTTCGGACGCGCGCGCGAGGAGGTTCGATGCACTGCGCAAAGAGGGGTAGGCATGGGTCTAGGTGGACTGTGGAGAGCGGGTTGGGCTGAGACGAGAGGAGAGGAGTGCAGCCCGGCAACTGTTTCCGGAGACCGAAAACGTCCGACGTTAGACCGACTATAATGTCGCTATAGTTATCCGTTGGGCTATCAAACGAACTTCGAATGTGATGAAACTTGACACGCGGTCTATCTACACTATAATAAGACCACACGCCAACTTTCATCCCATTCCGAGAACATCTTCCGGCCACTTATAAAATATTATTTCGGACATGCCGTGGGTGCGTGCAAGTGTGGTTGGGCTCAGAACGGACAACGGACAGAACTGGGGAAACCCGGACGGATGCAAGTTTTGAAAACATGATGATGTAATGCACATGATGACATGACAAGATGCAACACGCAAGCGAAAGACATGGCAACAACAGCGAATAACTGAAAGACACCTGGCACATCAGTCTCAGGGCGTTACACAGTAACAAGATTGAACTAGGTATTGAGATACCGACAATCAAATCTCGGGCAAGTAACATACCGATGACGAAGGGAACAACGTATGTTGTTATGCGGTTTGACCGATAAATATCTTCATAGAATATGTAGGAACCAATATGAGCATCCAGGTTACGCTATTGGTTATTGAACGGAGATGAGACTCGGTCATGTCTACATAATTCTCGAACCCGTAGGGTCCGCACGCTTAATGTTCGATGACGATCGGTATTATGAGTTTATGTGTTTTGATGTACCGAAGGTAGTTCGGAGTCCCGGATGTGATCACAAACATGACGGGGAGTCTCGAAATGATCGAGACATAAAGATTGATTTATTGGATGATGTTATTCGGACACAGGATGAGTTCCGGGGTCACCGGATAAATATCGGAGTGTCGGGGGTTATCAGAAACCCCGGGGGGAACTAATGGGCCAATATGGGCCTTGTGAGAGATAGAAGAGAGGGCCCTAGGGCTGGTCGCCCCCCCCCCCTTGAGGAGTCCGAATTGGACTAGGAGGGGGCGGCGCCCCCTCCCTTTCCTTCTCCCTCTCCTTTCTCCCCATCTCTTCCCTTGTTGGAAACCTACTAGGAATAGGATTCCTATTCCTAGTAGGAATCCTACTTGGGGGCGCGCCCCATGAGGACCGGCCGGCCTCCCCCCTTGCTGCTTTATATACGGGGGCAGGGGAATCCTAGAACACACAAGTTGACAGTTGTCTTAGCCGTGTGAGGTGCCCCCCTCCACAGATTTCCACCTTGGTCATACTGTTGTACTTCTTAGGCGAAGCCCTACGTCGGTAACTTCATCATCACCATCATCACACCGTCGTGCTGACGAAACTCTCCCTCGGCCTCAACTGGATCAATAGTAAGAGGGACATCACCGAGCTGAACGTGTGCAGATCGCGGAGGTGTCATCCGTTTGGTACTTGATCGGTTGGATCGCGAAGACGTTCGACTACATCAACCGCGTTTCTTAACGCTTACGCTTTCGGTCTATGAGGGTATGTGGACACACTCTCCCCTCTCGTTGCTATGCATCTCCTAGATAGATCTTGCGTGATCGTAGGAAAATTTTGAAATATTGCGTTCCCCAACAACTTCGGTAACACATCCTCGTCTCCACTGGCTCCACTTGTGGTTATCTCTTCCCTTTACTTTGTGCAAGCCTTTATTGTGTTGTATCCTTTGCTTGCACTTGTTGTTGTTTGTTGTTGGCATGATATAGGTTGCTCACCTAGTTTCACATCTAGACAACGTATTTGTTGCTAAACCTAATTTGTTAAGAAAAGCTAAAATTTGGTTGTTGCCTATTCACCCCCCCCCCTCTAGTCAACCATATTGATCCTTTCACCTGCTTCATTAGTGGGCCACTTTGGGTAACCCATGACGTATGCAAGGGAGACTCCATAGAACTTGGCGCACAACAGGAGGACTCCTATTATCCTTGGCCTCCAGTACATTATATAAACAGAGGCTAGGCTAGGCCATAGATCATGACAGTTACAAGCATTAGGGTTTAGAACACAACATACGATCTCGAGGTAGATCATCTTGTACTCGATACTCCATCATCAATATGATCAAAGCAGGATGTAGGGTTTTACCTTTTTTAGAGGGCCCATACCTGGGTAAACATCTTCTCCCTTATCTATTATTACCCATCGTTCCCAGGACCACAACTCGGAACCCCCTACCCAAGATCAACCGGTTTTAGGACGTCGATCATATATCTAGGTGCTCATCAAGTCCAGAATTGGTAGCAACATCTATCTGATTTAACGCAAGCACTTGCCACTTCAACCAGAGCTAGAGGACTACACTGTCACCACGGATCTTGCTGATCCTAGATTGTTGTGGTTAGGAGCAAGCACAGGCTTCCAGAGTTGCTGCACATGCTAGTGGGCCAAGTTCATCTACTGTCAGGGCTGCCACTACTGAGATGCCCAAGACCAAGAGTGATCAGATGACATATCTTTTCTTCAGTACCGAGAGGATTGAGCATGGCCTAGCTAACCTTGTGAAGAACCAGGAGAGCTTAGAGCGAATCGTTGAGACTAAATTCCATGCTCTTGATGTCAAGGTGGCAGAGATGGTCATTGATCTAATGAAGCTCAAGGAGGACTTTGAGGCATGGATGCATAGTGATTCATATGAGCAGACGGCCACTCGGTATCAGTCTCAGCCTATACCTACTCCTATAATTATGCCAGCTATAGTTGTGCCACCTCCAGTGTCTACACCGCCAGCCTAGTAGACATCGTCAGAGGCTTTCGCAAACGCTCTCATCTCCACTCCATCGACCCACACTGGAGCTGACAGCCAGAGGACTTCTTCATCTCCTGTAGCTGTGGATCGAGCCTAGAGTGACGTCTAGATATAGGTCACTTGAACTTTTTCGTAACTTGTTGCCAAAGGGGAGAGTGATATAGATCTTCAGGGCTTTGAGTGAGAGAGTGCCTTGCATTTTCGTTTTATTTGGTTTTTCTGAGATACTTTGATTTGCTTTGTTTTGTAAGACTTATTGTATGTTCTTGATTGTACTCTATTTTGCTTATCACGCCATCTATATTTTTGCTTATGCTTGCTATTATGGTCATTCACATGCGTGCCTTGGTGATGAGTGCTTATTGTATTCCATTCATATTCTTTTGTGTGCTCCACCAAGATGTATGTGGCATGGAAGAGTTATCCCATGATGCTAATCGATTATGCGTTTGCATTCAAATGCAAAAAATTAATGATGCACAAATCCAGGGGACCTCTCTTCCTTATCACATACTTGTCAAAGCGACAATGTCATTCAATGATTATATCTTACGTTGAAGCTCTGATCTATATGTTTTCTTCAATTACCAAAAAGGGGAGATTGAAAGTGCAACTATTCCCTGAGTGGTTTTGATAATTCATAAAAACATATGCATCATTAAACTAATGCATACTCATATTTCAGGAAAGTTCAATTTAGGTATGGAAATGGGATGTGATTGTGGACCCCTCAATATGCAAAGGATGCATATTGGCAAAGCTTTAGTACCCCAAATTTTTGGTTAAGTGGCCCAAGATAACATTGAGGAAAGCCAATACTATTAAAAGGGGATGAGGTTTTGATAATGGTCTAACTGCTCAAGTGCTTAGAGATACTGCTCCAAAACCCTTAGTCACACTCTGACATTCATATGTGTTTAAAACCCTAAAGTCAATCTTGGTCCCACTAAAACACTCTCGTCCGGACTCCCCGAGATACAGTTGACATAGCCACTTCCTAAACCCTAGCAACTCGATCTCACCGAGATGACTCTTCGGTCTCACCGAGAGCACTTGCCAACCTTTTGTTACCAATTGGTTCACCTCTGAATTTCTGGGTGGTTTGAATCGGTCTCACCTAAGTGTGAAAATTAATTAAGTCATTGCCATTCGGTCCCACCGGGCTGTTTCATCCGGTCTCACCGAAAGGCCTAAAGTTCAGATCTTTTGTACTAGTCGGTCTCATCGAGTGTTTCCACCTGGTTCCACAGAGTAGCGCATAAAGGTGTGTAATGGTTCGGTTTTTGGTGCCGCCAATATACCCCCACCCATTCCACCAACTCTTAGAGAGCAATCAGTTTCAAGCTACCACTTACCATATCCATTTTCTGAGAGAGAGAACTACCTATACTTGTGTTGAGATCAAGCGGACTCACTCCAACATTTGATCCTTGATCTCTAGCCTCCCCAAGTTGCTTTCCACTCCAATCCCTCTCCTACCACATAACCAAAATATGTGAGAGAGTGTCTAAGTGTTGAGGAGACTATCTTTTGAAGCACAAGAGCAAGGAGTTCATCTTCAACAACAACATCTAATAATTTTTGGAGAGTGGTGTCTCCTAAATTGGTTAGGTGTCACTTGGGAGCCTCCAAGCTTGTGGAGTTGAACCAAAGAGTTTGTAAGGGAAACGATATGGTCTACTTCATGAAGATCAACCCCGGGTGAGGCTAGTCCTTCTTGGGCGTAAGCCATGATGGCATAGACAAGGTGCTTCTTCGTGGACCCTCTGTGGGTAGAGCCCTTCGTGGACTCACGAAGCCTTTACCCTTCATGGGTTGAAGTCTCCATTAACGTGGATGTACAATAGCACTGCCTATTAGAACCACAAGAAAAATCACCCTCTTCATTGCATTTGATTATCTCCAAACCCTTCATCTACCTACATATGCAAAGTCTTTACTTTTCACTGCTACTATCTTACACTTGCATGTGTAGGGTGCTAGTAGACTTGCTAAATCAGCCAAGAATTAAAATTGGGAAAAGATAGGTTTTTATTTTTCAAGTAGTCTAATCACCCCCCTCTATACCTACTTGCAATCCTATAAGTGGATCATTCATGTTCACGTGCACCCTATTGAAATTGAGCAAGCAAATTTACCAAATTGAGTTGAGCAGTTTAACATCCATACATGTATGCCTAACAGAGATGATCGTACATCATAAATAACCAAGTTTCATATGAAAATAGATATCATATAAAAATGAGGTCAAAAATATTCCGAGATGGCGAGGAAGGCCTCCTAGTGAAAAGAAACATGAGCTTGAGAGAGAGAGAGAGAGAGAGAGAGAGATCTTTCGATCATTACTCTTGATGGTGAAGAAGTTATTGATTGTCAACCCATATTAGACTATTTTAGGGGTGCGGGACCAGACACAAACGGATGTCGTACATATAGCTATAGCATTAAAAAGGAAAAGAGACTAGCGGAAGTGTAAGACACATAATGGTAGTGAATAGAGCGGAAGTTTCTTATGATTTGCTTGTTCCTAAAATTATCCCGTCAAGTTAAGCAATACCTTTTAATGAAATCCGGGCTCTGGTGTATACGGAGGGCCTCACCATTTAAAAGGGAACAATAGAAACTAAGGAACCCACTTTTTTTCGAAAAAGACGACTCAGGTTTTCTTAATAATTATGTATCACCGAATTTCCGCTCTCAACGGATGGATCGAGCTGGCCTATCTTGAAGTGAGAGTAAAATGATCTCCCTTTCCCCAACATGAGTTCCCAATTTTTTTGGTATTAGACTGGAGTTAGTAACCAATCCCAACAAGGAAGTATCGACAAAACTTATATAAACAAGATCTTTAATATCATTCATCATGAGACATATATCTGTCACTATAACTAAGAACCAAGATTTGTATGACAATAATTGGTATCAATGCAATAGATGTAAGTGGGTCAAAAGAAGAGGGAAATGACTTTTATCTTTGTACGTGATTTGTACCTATGTATCAAACTTATAATAATAGTATCCACTACAAGCTACTACAACTAAAACTCCATTGACGGAATTAAAATACTACAAGTGAAATTAAAATATAGTAGAATCTAGCGGGTCATTTTCCTTTCCCCTCAACATCTTCTTTACTGCATCGCTCTCTCCACTCAATGAACCGCATGTACGCCCCTCTTCTTGCATCACTCCTCCTTAAAACAATGACGCTCTGCCATATTTGAATCTCTTCCATCTCTCCCTTCAAACCCCGGCGAAACATTGTTTGGACCAACCATACTCATAATTGACGCATGTGAAAAGCTTCATACCCATAAACGATAAAAAAATCATAGACTACTTCACCTTGCAACGCCAACATCGGCACTAAAATGAGGAACATTGAAACACACCATATATGTATAAGAGGGATGTAGAGAGAGAGAGGGAAAGAGAGAGGGGTAGAGAGAGATGGATGATTGTCGGGATGAATATTGAAGGAGGGTGTGAGATTTTAATGGGTAGGAAATCTAGGAGGAAATGGCGAGATATATGAGTAGAAATCCGTTGACACCAAAATGAGAGGCCCTCCCGACTGCCAATGGCGGAAAGATCACTGCTCCCACATGTCCGACATAACACGTGCCCTTCCACCACGTTGATAGAAGAGACAAAACCCCTTACACCATTATCAACGGCAGAATCTACGCGTGATCTAGTAAGCCCGACAATTTTTGTCCCGACATGACATCGCATAACCGTTCCTGTCCTTCCACCATCCTGCATGGTGGACCACACCTCCACCACTAGACCGGCGTGGCCTTCATCCATTTGCGTCAGATATATGCTGCTTCCGCCATCTATGTTGGTGGGGGACCCTGCTCTGCCATTTGGCATGGCAGAATTTGAGACCCAGCCAACCTTCCACCATAACATTTGTAGCAACCAGTTACAAAGGGGGTGGTTTCATCATTTTGGTTGGGAAGAGGGTCATATATGTAAAAAAATCCAAAGCCGAAATACCTGAGTCCAAGGTTTTATTGTGCAAAACTCTAAATCTGAAGATGATTTTGCGTCGCAAAGCTCAAAACCTCTCACCCGCCGGTGCGGGACTAGGTGGGACCACACGACAGCAGCTCGCAAGATCTTTGGCGCTAAGAAAAATGAAAATATGGACGCAATTAAAATCACATCTAATAATCCATCTGTTCCATCTCTCCCTTCAAACCCTAAAGGAATATTGTTTGGGCCAATACCCATAACTAACGCATATGAAAAGCTTCATACCCATACATGACCAAAAATCCGTAGACTACTTCACCTTGTAGCATCAGCACCGGCACCAACATGCAAAAATGAGGAACATTGGAACACGTTGTATATGTGAGAGGTGGAGGGAGAGAGGGAGAGAAAGAGAGGTGATTGTTTGGACGAATATTGAAGGAGGGTGAGTGAGATTTTAATAGGTACTCCCTTCGTTCCAAAATAGATGACCCAACTTTGTATTAAGTTAGTATAAAGTTGGGTCACCTATTTTGGAACGAAGGGAGTAGGAACTGTAGGAGCAAATGGCGAGATATATAAGTAGAAATCCATTCACAACAAATTGAGAGGCCCACCCACCGCTGGAAATGGCGGAAAGCTCACTTCTACCGCATGTTCAACATAACACGTGCCCTTCAACCACCTTAACAGAAGAGACAAAACCCCTTACGCAATTATCAATGACAGAATCTACGCGTGATCTAGTAAGCCCGATAAAGTCTGTGTGGACGTGTCGTCGCATAACCATTCCACACCTTCTACCATCCTGCATGGTGGATCGCACCTCCGCCACTAGACCGATGTGGCCTTCATCCATCTGCGTTGGCTCTATGCTGCTTCCGCCATCTATGTTGGTGGGAGGCCTGCTCCGCCATTTAATGTGGTGGAATTTGATGTCTAGCCAACCTTCCATAACATTTGTAGCAACCAATTACAAAGGGGGTGGTTTCATCATTTTGGTTGGGTGGAGGGTCATATGTGTAAAAATTGAAAGTTGAAACACCCGAGTCCAAGGTTTTATTTTGCAAAACTCTAAATCCGAAGGTGCTTTTGCGTCACAATACTTGTAACCTCTCACCCGCCGGTGCGGGGCTAGGTGGGCCCACACGGCATCGGCTCCCAAGTTCTTTTGTATGAAAACGAAAATATGTGCGCTAGTAAATTAAAATCGTATCTAATCCGTAGACTACTTCACCTTGCGGCGCCAACATCGGTAGCAACAGGCAAATGGGGAACATCGGAACATGCTATATATGTATGAGAGAGAGAGACGGTTGCTTGGATGAATAGTGAAGGAGGGTGAGTGAAGATTTTAACGGGTAGGAATTGTAGGAGGAAATGTCGAGATCTATGAGTAGAAAACCACTCAAAACAAAATAAGAGGCCCTCCCACCACTGTCAATGGCGGAAAGCTCACTGCTCCCGCATATCCGACACAACACGTGCCCTTCCACCGCCTTGACAGAAGAGACAAAACCCCTTACGCCACTATCAGCGTCAGAATCTACACGTGATCTAGTAAGCCCGACAAAGTCGGTCCCGACGTGCCATTGCGTAACCGTTCCCACCTTCTACCATCCTGCATGGTGGACCGCACCTCCGCCACTAGACCGATGTGGCCTTCATCCATCTATGTTGGCTCTATGCTGCTTCCGCCATCTATGTTGGTGGGGGACCCAGCTCCGCCATTGGGTGTGGTGGAATTTGATGTCTAGCCAACCTTCCACCATACATTTGTAGCAACCAATTACAAAGGGGGCGGTTCATCATTTTGGTTGGGCAGAGGGTCATATGTGTAAAAATTGAAAGCGGAAACACCCGAGTCCGAGGTTTTATTTTGCAAAACTCTAAATTTGAAGGTGCTTTTGCGTCACAATACTTGTAACCTCTCACCCGCCGGTGCGGGGCTAGGTGGGCCCACACGACAACGGCTCCCAAGATCTTTTGTATGAAAAACAAAAATACGGGCGCAAGTAAATTAACATCGTATCTAATCCATAGACTACTTCACCTTGCAGCACCAGCGCCGGCTCAACAGGCAAATGAGGAACATTAGAACATGTTGTATATGTATAAGAGGGATGGAGAGAGAGAGAGGGAGGGGGAGAGAGAGAGAGATGATTGCTTGTGTCAATAGTGAAGGAGGGTGAGTGAGATTTTAACGGGCAGGAACTCTAGGAGGAAATGGCGAGATCTATGAGTAGAAAACCACTCACACCAAAATAAGAGGCCCTCCCACCACTGCCAATGGCGGAAAGCTCATTGCTCCTGCATATCAGACACAACACGTGCCCTTTCACCACCTTGACAAAAAGAGACAAAATCCCTTACGCCATTATCTACGCGTGATCTAGCAAGCCCGACAAAGTCTGTCCTGACGTGCTGTCGCGTAACCGTTCCCCACCTTCCACCATCCTGCATGATGGATTGAACCTCCGCCACTAGACTGATGCGGCGTTCATCCATCTGCATTGGCTATATGCGCTATCCGCCATCTATGTTGGTGGGGGACCCTACTCCGCCATTTGGTGTGGCGGAGTTTTACGTCTAGCCAACCTTCCACCATAACATCTGTAGCAACCGGTTACAAAGAGGGTGGTTTCATCATTTTAGTTTGGCAGAGGGTTATATCTGTAAAAGTTCCAAAGCCGAAACACTCGAGTCCAAAGTTTAATTTTGCAAAACTCTAAACCCGAAGGCGCTATTTTTGCATCACAAAACTCATAGGGCCAGTTCTTTTCGGCGATTCTCACAGAATCGACCCCTCCTCAGCTTCTCTCAGAATCGCCACTCCATATGTTTTTTACAATCCTAACTAATTAGACCTTAATTAGATATGATTGTAAAAAAATATGAAGTGGCCCATAATGTCACCCGCAGGGCCGGACCAGGCGGGGCCACACGGCAGCAGCTCGCCAAAATCTTTGGCGCTAAGAAAAACGAAAATACGGGCGAAATTAAAATCGCACCTGTAATCCAGCTGTTCCTTGAACCCTTGACAGAGGATATGCACGAACGCTGCTGCCCGCAAAAATAAAAATAAAAATGCACGAACGCTCCGTTTGGCAAGATTAAAAAGCCAAAAAGGAAACATGCTTTTGGCGCGCATCGAAAATCTTGGCATAAAAATATTGGCGCGGGAATTCTCTGGCGCGTGTATAAATAACGGAATTCTAGGGTTCCCTCCCCAGTTCCCCATTGCTCCTCTCCATCTCCTCTGTCTCCCTCGATCCGCGCCGCAGCTGCCCCCACCGCCCTCCGCCTCCACCGAAGCAGCGCCGCCAACCGACGCCCTCCCTCTCTTCTCCGTCCGTCCATCCCTCGTCGAGCCAAGCTGGGAGTGCTGGGGGGATCTCGGGGATGTTAATCGGCGACCAATCTTCGGCTGAATCAAGATAGAAACAGGTATCGTGCCCTTTCCCGTCGCAGATCTGGTTCCGGTGCTCCTCATTTTGCCTGTTCCGCGGTCCAATCTATCGTGTATGCAATTGTTCTCTCCGATTGATAAGTTGCTATTAGGCGTTCGCGAGGTAACTGCTAGGCGTTGATTTGTCGTAGCATCTGCACGACCGTGCAATTCTTCATGTATTGCGAAATTAGGGATGCGTGTTTCTGAAATACTTTTGGTTTGCCGAATTACTAATCTGGGTTACGGTGGTTATTAGCATGCCGCCAATTGCTGTGCGGCTCCCGTCTACGCGTAATCCATATATCTTCATCGATTCTGTAATGTATATGAAGCATAGTTGCAGATCAGCTTAATTTTTTCTTAGATTTTTTTTGCAGGATGATGTAATTTTGTCTTCTTAGATGATGTAATGTTTTTTTAATCTAAAGCACATATGGCCTGGAGCACGTCTTTGCATTAATAAGATGACGTAATGTTGTAATCTGACTTCTGAAAGCGTCCTGTTCCAATTGTATGTTCTGCTGCTGCCGCTGTCACTTCTTTTGTGACTAGGCCCCTGTTTATTCTGAAATTGTCCAACCTTTAAATATTTTACCGAGTGGCAGGATCCTTTTGCACTCCTTTTTGTTGTGTAGTTCTGTAAAATGTCTTTTGTTATTTATTGAGTACTTTATGTTAGTATCTACCGTTATACTGACCTTTTCTCTGTTGCAGGTTTTGATACTGAAGTCTGGGGGAGTAGTATACTCTGTTTGAGTATACCATTTAGTTTTGGAATAAACCACTTCTCCACATGGCGGGGGCTGAATCCGCACTACCCGCAGTTGATCATGTGGTGTTGGATAACAGCGATACTGAAGTCTCAGAGGTCGTGGAATGCGATTCCACAGTTGTAGAAGTGCTGGACAAGAGTGCCGGTGAAGAAGTTCGTCTGCAATTTCCCTTGGGAAATAAGGAAGATGTAGAATCCCTTGGCACAGTTTGTGATCTTGAGAATAATGAGGGTAATGTTGCTGAGGCAACCACTCTGAATGTGGTTGCACTAGAAATGTCCATCTCTAGCAAGGTTTCAGATGAAAGTATTTCACTGGGTTGTCAAACACCAAGGGGAAACATCTTTGACCCCTTTGCTCCAGGACCAGAGGAGGCGCTCTGCGGTGCGCCGAAGAAGAACGTGGTTAGGGGAGTAGAGACCCTCTCCCGCAGAAAGCTCATCTTTGAATCTGATGACTTCCCAGTCAAGAGGTTAAGCTTTGAGTTTGATGATTCAGAGGAGGAAGATCTGTATCTCCAGGGGATCTGCAAGATGTTTCTTGATCTGATCATCTCAAACCAAGCGCTGGAGGCAACCGGAGACGGCGAGGCTGTTCTGATAGATGCTGCCATCCCACCTGAAAGCTACAAGACCCCTGAATCAAAGCCTCTACTCACCGGCATCGCGGACACCTGCCCGGACGCTCCTCTGCGGCCATCTTTGAAGATGATCAAGCTCAGCCCGGGCATCTGCCGGAAGCTCGACTTCGGTTCGGTCAGCCCCAAGACTCTTTTCGCTGAAGACAATAAGAGCTGAGCCTGTCCCCATCCTTGGGGAACATGGTCTTGGTGCGGCATCCTACAGAGGCATGTCAGCGTGGTGACTTTGCTAACTCTGAAGCTGTACAGAGCTAGCGGTGATGGTTGAGTAGGAAGCAGCCTTGATTAAGTTATACATGTAAAATCTATGTTTAGTTTTCCTTTGGTTTTAGCTAAGCCCAGTCTTACTGCCCTGATTGATCATTGATGTAGTAGTACCGGCTCATGTGCCTTGTGGGCTTTCGGCCTAGCGTTTTGTAAATCTTGAAAAATAGCTTGTTGTCTCTCTGTGCTTGCCTTGAACTGAAGGAACTGTTGCAGATTCATCCTTGCTTAGCTTTTTATCTTTGCACCTTGACACCGAAATGATGCAGTGGCGAAATCGAACATGGCTTGGCTTGGTTTGATGCGACTGGTGTAGGGTGAGTTGCTGGCGTACTGGTGTTAATTGTGCTGAGCTGTAATTCATCTGCCTTATTAATTGTGCTGTCCTGTCACGATTAGTGATGGCTGCTCTTCCTGTTAATTTTAGCCGTCAGATAGAGCTTCAGATGGATTGGCTGACGGCCTCGATTTGTCCTTGCCTTTGATACCCTTTTTCGTTCCCTTCGCGAGGAAAAGGGGAGCTTTCATTGATCAGAGGAAAAAGGACTACACACAGGGTTTATTTTTCACTGCTTGTATGTTTGACCTGTATTTGCCGACATATTTGGTGGCATCACGAATCCACGATGTTGTAACCTGAAAATTACTTTCAGCACAGGTGACAGGTGGCTTGGCTTTAAGGATTATATATAGAGAGTAATCAGAGGATCAAGTGCTCGTGGAAGGCCTCGAAGCGACCCCGTAACAGCAAGCTATATAAGCATAATATAGGATGAGGTCGTGCTTAGGATTCGTGCGCTCAAAGCAAGAATCTAGACACATGATGTGATGATGATGATGTGATGAACAATAAGAGCAAGACATATCCGTGTATACTAATCAATCCACCCTGTCTGTCTCTGTACAAGAAAATTCCATCAAAATCGCAAGACCAAACCCAGCACTGGAAACAGCTAAAAAGACAAATTAATTCTACCCAAGGCCGAGACTAACTACAGCAGTAGGAGTACTATACTGATGAAATGATGATGAAGCGTCATCGGAAATTCCAGAAACACCTCACCCTTTTCTCTTCTCTCCGTGATGACAACGATGTCGCCGGCCCCACCCACACGTGCCGTGCGTATCAAACGAACACGGCACAAAAAAGGTCTCCTCCTCGCCTCCATCTCCGGCGACGCCCGCGGCGGAGACGGACAACTATCGTCGAGCGGACGGACGGACGAAACGAAGGGGAGGATCAGAGCTTGGTGTGGTCGCGGCACTCCTGGCTGCGGACGCCCAGCTCCGCGACGCCGAAGACGAAGCTGCAGTCGGAGTAGGCGACGGCGTGGCGCTTGAACACGCCGAACACCGCCACCCGCCCGGGGATCCTGGTGCTGGCCTCCAGCGGCAGCGACCCGGCCTCCACGTCCGCGACCAGCTGCGCCAGGTCCCCGGCGAACCGCTCCGCCTGCAGCGTCAGCGCCAGCTTCACGTCCGCGTCCCCCTTACTGGGGACGCGGCCGGGGTCGATCTCGGCGTCGCCGACGTGGGCGCCGCGGTAGGTGAGGTCCGTGTGGCCGCCCGTGGGGAAGGAGAAGGAGGCCGGGTTGGGGTTGTGCACGGACACCGTGATGAGGAGGGTGACGTTGAGCTGGATGCTGAGCGCCGGGAAGGTGAGGCGCGGGGCCACGCCGATGAGGCGCGTGGAGACGAGCCGCGTCGTCGGGTCCCGCACGCGGAGCACGGTGAGGAAGAGGATCAGGAGCACGACGGCGATGAGGACGAGGGTGACGGCCAGGCACGCGCAGCAGAGGCAGCCGCGGCGCCGGCGCAGGCGCTGCTTCTGGTGGCGCGGGTCGTCGACGGGCGGCTTGGAGGTGGCCGTGTGCGTGGGGAGGCCGCCGCCGGTGACGCTGCCGTAGCCGTTGGTGGACGCCATTGGTTGGGGCGGGCTCGGGATGCTGAGAGAGATCGAGGGGGTTGCAAACTTGGAGTGGCGGCGAGCGTGCGTGCGTGCGGAGGTGGGGGTGGTTTGATTCGATTTTCCGGTGGGGATGGAAGGATATCAATGCCCGGATGACGACTTTTATACTGCTTCTAAACACGGCTACTAGTGCAAATGCGAATCGATTTTTCTGAGTTGTTTCCATGTACGCAAAATATCGTTTCTGTGTGAAAACTACAAATATTTTGCTTTTAAGGATGTAGTTATAATTTTCCTTTTACAGCACGCGTGAAACGGGGAGGCGGATCGAGCACACCGATAGCACACAGCCTAGTGATTCTACACGATCCCAACGAAAGAAAAGAAAAAAACATGTACTACACGATCACATCGGAGTGGTTGTTGATGGTCTTCACAGGAGTCTCACATAGTGTACTCCAACGGTTGGGTGTATGGCTGGGCGTTGGGAATTGAATACTGACGGGAACATCACAGGGTTGGCTCGCCATGGGCGGCGCCGCACCAACCAACCAGACCGGCGACAAGGAGCGCGAAGCGAACTGACACGACCCCCACTACGCAGGGCTGGGCGGGGACGAAATAAATGGCCGCGCTTTGGGCGGGCAACGCGTCGTGGTCGCCGTCGTCGCCCGACGGGGCGCGCCAATTAGTCCTCCAGTTCCGTTGCCCGTACACGTCCAGCACTTACTCAGCTGATGATCGCTCCCGTGTTTCCACGCTCCAACCGGTACCAGCGATCCTCCCGTTCTGTTGGTATCGCGGTGTCATCATGTTTCCACGCCCAACCGTACCAGGATGGGGGTCATGGAGGCGGACATCACGGCCAGCTCCAAGTCCACCGTTGACGTCCACAGACGGATCTCCTCTTGGGCATCTCAGGATCCTGTCTTTTGGAACATGCACTAGTTATTAGGCCAATTCCAACACGCGGGAGCAAATCAGATGTCCGTTTTGTCCGGATTATGTTTGCACCGGTAGAACGGATATGCGTGCCCGGATGCGGTCGTCCGGCCGTTGGTGCGTCCAACCGGCTGCCGCATCTCAAATTTTTGTCCGCGTAAATTTTGGCCTATATAGACATTGTGAATATAAAAAAACGATCCACAAAGTCTTAAGGTCACACATTCAAACTAAACTTGAAATTATATTTTAAAAAACACAAAACTAGATTTACGGCGTCGCCGCCGTGGCCGTCTTCCGTCATCCGTGGTGAGGTCAATGCAGGGCGGTGGCTGCCATAGGTGGGCAGGCGGCCCCTGCGGCGGCTGCCAGGCGGGACACGCCCGCACCACTTCTGGCCGTGGCGGTCAGCGCCCACCCACTCAGGCGGCATGGACACATACTCCGGAATGCAGGGCACCGTCTCCATCCAGTCCAGGACTGCCCCACCAAGGCCGCGACGGGTGGCTTCTCGAACACCTCCTCCATGGCCTCCTCCTTGAGCTGCAGGTCCAGGATGGTAACGTCGTCGGTGGCCGACAAAGCCACCATCTCGTCGAGGCCCTCCCATTCGGCGCGGTCGTGCTCCCGAATAGAGTCCTCAAACACTCTCCTCACCAGCTCCCCCTTCTTATCCTTGGTGGACATGGTGGGAGGTGGTGGTTGCGGGGACGGCGAGGGAGAGGGCGTCGGTGTTAGCCCGCACACCCACGCACGACCGCGCGACTGGGGCGGGCTAGGAGCGCGTACGCGGCTGGCAAAGCACGCCCGTGGTGGGTTCGAAGCACGACCGACAAAATAGGATTGCCGCAAAGGTCGTTCTCGTCCCGGAATCATGTGTTCGAGAGCGGGGAATCGACGGCATACCTGGCGCTATTGACGAGGTCCAGTGACAGGCGGGCACGGCCGCTCACCGAGGTCAACGGCACGGGCACCCGGTCTGCCGTCAGGTGCCAGTTGTTGGGGAGATGGACGTCGCTGAGGGAGTCCTGGACTAGGGGGTCCTCGGGTGGCCGGCCTATTGTTGGGGAACGTAGCATGCAATTTTAAAAAAAATTCTATGCTCACGCAAGATCTATTTAGGAGATGCATAGCAACGAGAAGGGGAGAGTGTGTCCACGTATCCTCGTAGACCGAAAGCGAAAGCTGAAGGAAATATGCCCTAGAGGCAATAATAAAGTTGTTATTTATATTTCCTTATATCATGATAAATGTTTATTATTCATGCTAGAATTGTATTAACCGAAAACTTAGTACATGTGTGAATACATAGACAAACTAAGTGTCACTAGTATGCCTCTACTTGATTAGCTCGTTAATCAAAGATGGTTAAGTTTCCTAACCATTGACATGAGTTGTCATTTGATTAACGGGATCACATCATTAGAGAATGATGTGATTGACTTGATCCATCCGTTAGCTTAGCACGATAATCGTTTAGTTTGTTGCTATTGCTTTGTTCATAACTTATACATGTTCCTATGATTATGAGATTATGCAACTCCCGAATACCGGAGGAACACTTAGTGTGCTATCAAACGTCACAACGTAACTGGGTGACTATAAAGATGCTCTACAGGTGTCTCCGATGGTGTTTGTTGAGTCGGCATAGATCGAGATTAGGATTTGTCACTCAGTGTATCGGAGAGGTATCTCTGGGCCCTCTCAGTAATGCACATCACTATAAGCCTTGCAAGTGATACGACTCCAATGTATCTATAATTTTTGATTGTTCCATGCTATTATATTATCTGTTTTGGATGTTAATGGGCTTTATTTTACACTTTTATATTATTTTTGGGACTAACCTATTAACCCAAGGCCCAGTGCAAATTGCTGTTTTTTTGCCTATTTCAGTGTTTCGCAGAAAAGGAATATCAAACGGAATCCAAACGGAATGAAACCTTCGGGAACATGATTTTTGGAACAAACGTGATCCAGAGGACCTGGAGTTGACGTCAAGAAACAGACGAGGAGTCCATGAGGCAGGGGGGTGCGCCTACCCTCCTGGGCGCGCCCTCCCCCCTCATGGCTCAACCGACCTACTTCTTCCTCCTATATACACTCATATACCCTGAAAACATCCAGGAGCACCACAAAACCCTATTTCCACCGCCGCAACCTTCTGTACTCAAGAGATCCCATCTTGGGGCCTTTTTCAGAGCTCCGCCGGAGGGGGCAACGATCACGGAGGGCCTCTACATCAACTCCATGGCCCCTACGATGATGTGTGAGTAGTTTACTTCAGACCTTCGGGTCCATAGTTATTAGCTAGATGGATTCTTCTCTCTCTCTTTGAATCTCAATACAAAGTTCTCCTCGATCTTCTTGGAGATCTATTCGATGTAACTCTTTTTGCGGTGTGTTTGTCGAGATCCGATGAATTGTGGGTTTATGATCAAGTCTATCTATGAACAATATTTGATTCTTCTTTGAAATCTTTTATGCATGATTGGTTATCTTTGCAAGTCTCTTCGAATTATCAGTTCGGTTTGGCCTACTAGATTGATCTTTCTTGCAATGGGAGAAGTGCTTATCTTTGGGTTCAATCTTGCGGTGCTCGATCCCAGTGACAGAAAGGGAAACGGCACGTATTGTATTGTTGCCATCGAGGATAAAAAGATGGGGTTTATATCATATTGCTTGAGTTTATCCCTCTACATCATGTCATCTTACCTAATGCGTTACTCTGTTCTTATGAACTTAATACTCTAGATGCATGCTGGATAGCGGTCGATGTGTGGAGCAATAGTAGTAGATGCAGGCAGGAGTCGGTCTACTTGTCACGGATGTGATGACTATATACATGATCATGCCTAGATATTCTCATAATTATTCACTTTTCTATCAATTGCTTGACAGTAATTTGTTCACCCACCGTAATACTTATGCTATCTTGAGAGAAGCCACTAGTGAAACCTATGGCCCCCGGGTCTATTTTCCATCATATAAGTTTCCAATCTATTTTATTTTGCAATCTTTACTTTCAATCTATATCATAAAAATACCAAAAATATTTACCTTATCATTATTATCTCTATCAGATCTCACTCTCGTAAGTGACCGTGAAGGGCTTGACAACCCCTTTATCGCATTGGTTGCGAGGTTCTTATTTGTTTGTGTAGGTATGAGGGACTTGCGTGTGGCCTCCTACTGGATTGATACCTTGGTTCTCAAAAACTGAGGGAAATACTTACGCTACTTTGCTGCATCACCCTTTCCTCTTCAAGAGAAAACCAACGCAGTGCTCAGGAGATAACAGCAAGCAATGTGACTAATGAGTTAGTTACGGGATGTTGCATTACGTAACGAGTAAAGAGACTTTCCGGTAACGAGATTGAACTAGGTATTGAGATACCAACGATCGAATCTCGGGCAAGCAACATACCGATGACAAAGGGAACAACGTATGTTGTTATGCGGTTTGACTGATAAAGATCTTCGTAGAATATTTAGGAACCAATATGAGCATCTAGGTTCCGCTAGTGGTTATTGACTGGAAGTGAGTCTCGGTCATGTCTGCATAGTTCTCGAACCTGTAGGGTCTGCACGCTTAACGTTCGGTGACGATCGGTATTATGAGTTTATGTGTTTTGATGCACCGAAGGTAGTTCGGAGTCCCAGAGATGATCACGGACATGACGAGGAGTCTCGAAATGATCGAGACATAAAGATCAATACATTGGAAGGCTATGTTTGGACATCGGAAGGGTTCCAGATGAGTTCGGGCATTTACCGGGGTACCGGGGGGTTACCGGAACCCCCCAGGGTGTCAATGGGCCTTATTGGGCCTTCGTGGGATAGAGGAGGAGGTGGCCAGGGTGGAGGGCGCGCCCCCAAGCCCAATCCAAATTGGGTGGGGGCCCGGCCCCCTCTTTCCTTTCCTCTCTCTCCCCCTTCTTTTCTCTCCTACTCCAACTAGGAAGGGAGAATCCTACTCCCACCGGGAGTAGGACTCCCCCTTGGGCGCGCCATGAGAGGGTCGACCCTCCCCCTCCTCCACTCCTTTATATATGGGGGAGGGGGTACCCCATAGACACACAAGTTGATTGTTTAGCCGTGTGCGGTGCCCCTCCACAGATTTCCACCTCGGTCATATCGTTGTAGAGCTTAGGCGAAGCCCTGCGTCGGTATCTTCATCATCACCGTCATCACGCCGTCGTGCTGACGAAACTCTCCCTCGACCTCAGCTGGATCTAGAGTTCATGGGACGTCACTGAGCTGAACGTGTGCAGATCGCGGAGGTGCCGTACCTTCGATGCTAGGATCGATCGGATCGTGAAGATGTACGACTACATAAACCGCGTTGTCATAACGCTTCTGCTTACGGTCTACGAGGGTACGTGGACAATACTCTGCCCTATCGTTGCTATGCATCACCTGGATGGATCTTGCGTGTGCGTAGGATTTTTTTTGAAATTACTGCGTTCCCCAACAATGGCATCCGAGCCAGGTCTATGCGTAGATGTTATATGCACGAGTAGAATGCAAAGGAGTTGTGGGCGTGAGCATATACATATTGCTTGCCGTCACTAGTTGATTCTTGATTCAGCGGTATTGTTGGATGAAGCGGCTCAGACTGACATTACGCGTATGCTTATGCGAGACTGGTTCTACCAACGTGCTTCGCACACAGGTGGCTAGTGGGTGTTTGTTTCTCCAACTTTATTTGAATCGGTTTCAATGAACATGGTTCTTTCTGAAGATCAAAAAGCAACCACTATACTACGTTGTGGTTTTGATGCGTAGGTAAGAACGGTTAGCAGCCACGTAAAACTTGCAACAACAAAGTAGAGGACATCTAACTTGTTTTTGCAGGGCATGTTGTGATGTGATATGGTCAAGACGTGATTATATATATTGTTGTATGAGATGATCCTGTTTTGTGACACAGTTATCGGCAACTGGCAGGAGCCACATGGTTGTCGTTTTATTGTATGAAATGCAATCACAATGTAATTGCTTTAATTTATCACTAAGCGGTAGCGATAGTCGTAGAAGCAATAGTTGGCGAGATGACAATGATGCTTCGATAGAGATCAAGGTGTCAAGCCGGTGATGATGGTGATCATGATGGTGCTTTGAAGATGGAGATTAAAAGGCACAAGATGATGATGGCCATATCATATCACTCATTTGATTGCATGTGATGTTTATCCTTTATGCATCTTATTTTTCTTAGTACGGCGGTAGCATTATAAGATGATCTCTCACTAAATTTCAAGGTATAAGTGTTCTCCCTGAGTATGCACCGTTGCTACAGTTCGTCGTGCCGAGACACCATGTGATGATCGGGTGTGATAAGCTCTACGTTCGCATACAATGGGAGCAAGCCAGTTTTGCACAAGCAGAATACTCGGGTTAAACTTGGCGAGCCTAGCATATGCAGATATGGCCTCGGAACACTGAGACCGAAAGGTCGAGCGTGAATCATATAGTAGATATGATCAACATAATGATGTTCACCATTGAAAACTACTCCATCTCACGTGATGATCGGACATGGTTTAGTTGATATGGATCACGTGGTCACTTAGATGATTAGAGGGATGTCTATCTAAGTGGGAGTTCTTAAGTAATATGGTTAATTGAACTATAATTTATCATGAACTTAGTACCTGATAGTATTTTGCATGTCTATGTTGTTGTAGATAGATGGCCCGTGCTGTTGTTCCGTTGAATTTTAATGTGTTCTTAGAGAAAGAGAAGTTGAAAGATGATGTTAGTAATTACATGGACTGGGTCCGTAACTTGAGGACTATCCTCATTGCTGCACAGAAGAATTACGTCCTGGAAGCACCGCTGGGTGACAAGCCTGCTACAGATGCTGTTGACAACGTTAAGAACGTCTGGCAGAGCAAAGCTGATGACTACTCAATAGTTCAGTATGCCATGCTTTACAGCTTAGAACCGGGACTTCAATGATGTTTTAAACGTCACAGAGCATATGAGATGTTCTAGGAGTTGAAGTTAATATTTCAAGCAAATGCCCGGATTGAGAGATATGAAGTCTCCAATAAGTTCTACAACTGCAAAATGGAGGAGAATAGTTCTATCAGTGAACATATACTCAGAATGTCTCGGTACCACAACCACTTGACTCAGCTAGGAGTTAATCTTCCTGATGATAGTGTCATTGACAGAGTTCTTCAATTGAAAGTGCGTTATATCGACTAGAGGGGGGGTGAATAGGCGATTTTTATGAAATTCTTCACTGAGGAATTTGCCGGTGAGGAAATTCCTTAGCGAAGAACTACTAGCAGCGGAATAAGTACTCAAAAGTAAACACAACAGAATACAAGCATAGTCATCATGATGAACTAAAGACAGGCACAGAGTACAGGAAGCGTAATCACAGGACAACACAGGATGAAGACAAACAGACTGAAGAAATTGAACTGAGGAAATTGAGAAAGTCTTCAGTAAAAGTCTTCAAACACAGATATGAACAAACATACAACACAGTCATGAGGAAATGAAAGAGTTGAGGAAATAGAACCAGTAAGCTCGGTGAAGACAATGATTTGGTAGACCAGTTCCAACTGCTGTCTCAGCTGTACGTCTGGTTGGAGCGGCTGAGTATTTAAACTCGAGGACACACAGTCCCAGACACCCAGTCAAGGACACTTAGTCCAAGACACCCAGTCCTCACCGTATTCTCCTTGAACTAAGGTCACACAGACCTCGTCCAATCACTCATGGTAAGTCTTCAGGCGACTTCCAAACCTTCACAAACTTGGTCACCCGGCGATCCACAATTCCTTTTGGATGCTCTAGACCATGACGCCTAACCGTCTGGAAGAAGCACAGTCTTCAAAGGTAACAAGCGTCGGATCCACTCAGGATCAATCTCTTCAGTGATGCTCAATCACTTGGGGTTTGTAGGTGTTTGGGTTTTGGGTTTCTGGTTTTTCCTCACTTGATGATTTTCGCTCAAAGTCCTCGGAGGATGGGTTGCTCTCAAATGACAAGTGTCAGTTTCTCTCGGAGCAGCCTCAACCAGCTAGTGGTTGTAGGGGGCGGCTATTTATAGCCTAGGGAGCAGCCTGACATGATAAGACATAAATGCCTTTCAATGATATGACCGTTAGGTGGATAGATATTTTGGAACAGCTGGCGCATAGCACAACAACGGTCGGAATTTTGAGTGGCAAAATCCTCAGGGCTATCATGTTCCTCACTGTGTAGGCAATCCGCACTGGCGAATTCCTAACTCCTTAGTCAGGACAAATTCCTCAGAGACCAGAAGAACTTCGTCTCTGTCACTGAAGAAATTGAATGAACTGTATGAGATTTTCAATGGCTTCACTCGAAGGGATTGGTAGGTGTAGGATTTTGAGTTGAGCATCACATGGAAATTTTTCCTTAGTATTTCCTCGACCCCCTTTAACAGTACGGTGTTTCCTATGACTCAAAAAATAGAAAAACAAAACTATGAAAACGAAAGTCTTCAAGCTTCATATTCCTCGCATGAATATCAAGTCTTCACGGACACACCAATTTCTTCACTTTCAAAGTCTTCATGAAAGTCTTCAGAAATACCAAAATCTTTAGTCGAAGATATTCATTTTTAGGGGTCGACTTTTCCTGTAAATATCAAACTCCTCATAGACTTATAGACCTGTGTACACTCACACACGCATTAGTCCCTTAACCTATAAGTCTTCAATACACCAAAATCACTAAGGGGCACTAGATGCACTTACAATCTCCCCCTTTTTGGTGATTGATGACAATATAGGTTAAGTTTTCAACGAGGATAACCATATGAAGTGTAAATACTGATATTGAGGAATTTGATTGCAAGATATAGAAGAACTCCCCCTGAAGATGTGCATAGTAAGGAATTTGCTTTTGAAGCAACGCACACTTGAAGAGTTGAATCATGGAGATCTCCCCCTATATCTTGTAATTCATACACGCATTTAACATATAATATGAAGAATTTGAAATGCATGAAGAAATATGGTGCCTGATGAAATTCAGCATGCATGCAATAATATTAACGAGGAATAAGCATGCATCAAGAGTATCAGAGCACAATGCATCAAAAGTATCAGAGCACCATCGGGTTTAAGATTACAACTCGATCCAATAAAGTTTCAGAAGAACGAGAGTTGTAACTTAGCAAAAAAAAATGTTGTATATGGGCGATAAAATAGACCCGCTTGAAGACTAACTCAAATTTCTCCCCCTTTGTCATCAAATGACCAAAAGGATTGAAACTGAGGACTAACGCCCCTGAAGATAATCAAGTTGATGAAGGAGCGCCAGCGTTGTTGGGGTCATTGGTTGATGTAGGGCCTGCCGCAGTGTCGTCTAAATCTTCATGTTCATCAGTGTCGCGCAATGAAGAATATGAGCTGGCCACCAGAGAAGGAACCTTGACCTTCTTGAATTTCTTCGGTGGAGGTGCAGACCAGTAAAAATATTCATTAAGACCCATGTTCTTCAGATCTTCTTCACCATACAGATGTGACAGGATTGCCCAGGTGCGACCGAAGACTTGATGGAGGTAGTAGTGGTTTTTCTTCACTGCATTGTGTGTGGCAGTCATGTTGTGAAGAAGTGAACCAAACTGACGCTTAACCCATTTGTGATTTCGATCCACCTTCTGGTGAAGACTAAGCAGAAGTTCACGGTCTATCATCACGCGCGGAGCAGTGGCTTGAGGAGTGGACTTGGGAGCATTGGCAGAGTCATGTGTGGCAGAGTCATCATTGGTGGAATAAGATGCAGCTTTGCGAAACTGACCATCCAATGGATGAATGCCTTCATCAATTACAGCTGGTGCCTTGCCCTTTCCATCAACTGACGAATATGTCTGCTTGAGGACTTTAATTGGGGGCAAGTAGTTAAGATGATTCTGGAAATCAGCTTTGTAGTTGAGTGAAGACCTTGTCCTGAGGAATCTCATGATCCAAGGTGCATAAGGCTTCAGCTCAAACGGAGACAGTGCAACATTGGCCATAGTCCTCATGAAGAAATCGTGATAGTTGACAGGAATGCCATGAACCATGTTGAATATCAGATTCTTCATGATGCCAACAATTTCCTCATCAGATGAGTCGTGGCCTTTGATAGGACTGATTGTCCTCGTAAGAATACGATAGACCGTTTTGGGCACGTACATCAATTCCTTCACGAGGAATTTTGTTCGTGGTGCCTGACCTGGTTTCAAAGGCTTCATCAGCACTTGCATGTAATGATGTGTGAGCTCAGGTTCACTGTAGATGCAGCGAGCTTCTTCAAGGGGAGGACTGAGTGGTAGAGCACGAAGCAATTCAGAGGCTGGTGCAGTGTAGTGAGTGTTTTCAGACATCCAGTCCAGCACCCATGAATTCACATCTTCAGCATTTCCGGTGATGTGCAGCGTTGCATAGAATTGAAGAATCAGTTCTTCATTCCAATGCAGATGTCAGAGCAAAAATTGAGCAGTCCAGCGTCGTGAAGAACACTGAGGACTGGTGCGAAGCACGGCAGAGATTCCATATCCACGCGAGGAATATGCTCATGGTAGAAAATCTTCTCCTTGTTGAACAACACTAAGGAATAGATATTGGCTTGACTAGCAGTCCAGAAATGCCTCTTCCTAATGTGAGCAGAGTCATATGGGTTATAATCTTCGAAGAATACGTGCTCGCCGAAGAAATCATCAGCCTTAAAATTTTGCTTGTGTGAGAATGGGTCCTTTGGCTTTGGCAGAGGAGTGTCAGTGAGTTGCATCACGACCTCAGGAATCTCAATCCCAGGTTCTTCAGGCTGAGAAATTTCTAGTTCTTCCTCAGTGGCAGTCTGCGTAGTTGGTTGTTCAGCAGCAGCAGTTTCTTCAGCGCTAGTGGCTGGAATTTCCTCATGGAAAGATGCAGTGGGATGAGTTTCTTCAGAGCCCATGTGAACAGTTTGTGTGGGGGACTGAGGAATTTGCTGTAGAGGGGTGAACATTGGAGTGTTTGGATGCTGACTTTCCCAGAATTCATCACTGATTACGGGTGTGGAGCAGCCAATGTCCACATCTTCATCTTCCATTTCTTCAACGCCAGCCTCTTCAGCTATGAACTAAGGCATAGGCGAGGAGATGATAGGTGTTGAAGGGATCGCATCCACTTCAATTTCTTCATCCAACGGTTTAGACGAAGCAGCAAAAGGAGTTTCTTCATCAGATCCGCTGGGGATCACATATTCTTCATCAAAAGGAACAAGGTCCTTTGATGGCCTGGGTTGAGATGGGAACAATATCAATCGGATGTGCAAATGGACTTGTCATAAGCTTCATTTTCTTCGGAGCTGAAGAATCTGAAGCAGCTGATGCTTTCCTTTTATTCACTGCAACACACTCTGTAGCCTTGGTCTTCTTCACATCTGATGTAGAGGGAAGGATTGGAGTTGAAGTTGGTGCAGGAGCAGCTGAGGAATCTGGTTGATTTTCTTCAGGCACAACTGATGCAGTTGTGCTGATTTCTTCAGTTTCTTCAGGCGCACCACTAGTGGATGCCCTGGCAATTTCTTCGGTGGCTGGAATGCATTTATCATCCCTGGAACTCACATTTTTTTCAGCAGCCTGATTGTCATCAGCGGTGCTGGCATGTTCTTCAGTCGGCTGAGCAGATGCTTCAGCCTGAGGAATTTCCTGTTGCGTTGGGGCAGCAACATGTGAAGTGAACTATTCAGTTATCTTTACAAATCTAACTTTGGCTCCTTGCCAATCAGCATAGTAAGCATTGAAGTCATCGCTGAGGGTTTTGATTTCAGATTGGATTTTTACAAGTTCATCAGTTGTCATAGTGACAACGTTGTTCTTCAGATATTTCTCCTTTCTGTACTGGGCCTTCTTGATCTGCCTGGCCTGATCATATTTCCATTTCTCCTCTTGGATGAAATGAGTCAGCATGTGATTTTGACCAGGCGTCAGCTTGAAGTCAGGCATAGGAGTATTTGGGTCCTTGTGCCAGAGATCAATGTAGTCGAGGATCAGCTTGGGATCCAAAAGCAGTGGCACAGGTGTGCCTTTGGCTCTAGCGGCCCTAACTTGTCTGTCTCTGATGATTTCTACAAGTTCATCATCATCAGCTTCATCTTCTTCAGGTGGCACTTAGAAAGCGACTTGCTTCTTTTGAGGACTTGGGCGTGGACCTCGTCCAGCAGTGACCTTGGTCTTCAGCAGAGTGGGGCCAGATGAAGAATTTGGTGCAGCTGAGGAGCTTGTTGAGACACCAGAGGCAATGGAGATGCCTGCAGTCCTTTGGCACGAGGCCAGATGCGCAGGTGCTGAGGACTTTGTCGGAACAACTGAGGACTTTGGAGGAAGTGCTGAGGATTTTGAAGGAGCAGCTTGAGGGATTGGTCGTGAGGACTTTGAAGAGTCTGGCCGTGAGGGCGCAGCTGAGGAACTTGGCCGTGAGGGCACTATTGGTGAAGCACTTGGCTTACGAGCAGGCTTCTTAGGCATGGATTTCCTCGGCTTGACAGAGGCCTCAGCAGAGGCAGCAACAGCCACAGCAGAGTCTTCATTAAATTTCCTCACTACTTCTTTGGCTTGCTTGGCCAGCTTGGCTTGGCGCTTGGCCCATTCATTAGGATAGTCCTCACCGTGCTTGAGGATGGTGGGATCAGCAATTTGGCCAGGTGCCAATGGAGCTCTTGGGCATGGAGGATTGAGTGCGAATTTTTTCATGTACTTAGGAGTGACATATCTGTACTCCCTCCATTCTCTTTCCCATCTCCTCTCTATCTTCTGAATGCGCACTTTGCGCTCATTCTTGGTTTCCTCAGTAGGTGTGCAGTACCCAGCATATATGTCATCAGGGATTTCAAACGTTGTATTTACCTCAGGCCTCTTTCCTCCCTTCTGTGGCTTCTTACCGTCAGCCATTTTCTTCAGTTGAGGAATTTGAACAATTCAATTCTCTGAAGAAGTATGCAACTTTTCTTCGAGGAACGCTGCAAATGAGTTAAGTTGATGAGAACCTAGTGATTCAGCAGCGGACATGTGTACCTGTGAACAGAGTATAGTTGCGAGGAATTTGGAGAGGTCATATGCGTTCTCAGAAGGTTTTTCAAAAAGAACAAGTTTGAGGAATTTGACCAGATGAGTCTTGAAGATTTTCACTAAGCGTTCTTTGTCTTAGGTTCCAGATTTGTATAGATCGAAGATCCACACAATTGAGGAATCTTGAAGAAAAATGATGCTTAGAGAAATGAATCAAGAACAGATGACATGTGAGGTGTTTAGTGTGTGAAGATTTGAAGAATAAAACACCTTTGAAGATTTTGTAGAGAAACTTCGAATCAAAGAGGGCAGTAAAAGTAACTTTTAATTACCCTGAATGAAGAACACGACGAACAATGAGGTGAAACAGTGGAGTTTGTCGGTGTAGATCTTCCACGCCCTAACTTGGCGGAGGAAGACGTCTACTGCGGCGGCGGAGGTGAAGATTTCTGCGGTCGGCGCGAGTACGACGACGACGAGGTCGAGGCAGTGAAGCTCTTCCTCACCGGCGACGATGGAGTAGCAGCGGTGCTAGGGTTTGGGAAGCTCGAGTGGGAGAGAGAGATCGAGCGGAGTAAAGGAAGTGAGGAAGGGATGAGGGGGTATTTATAGTAGCAGTGAAAAACTGTTCGCCCGAAGATTTGGGACGAACGTGCCCCTGACCCTTCTCCTTCGCATGACATGTGTCACCCACGTACTGTGTAGTGGAGATCGTGTAAGATCGTGGGTGAATTAAAAATTTATCGTGGGATGCAGAACGATTTGAGCGGCAAAACCGAAAATTTGGATAAGATTAGTTTTAAATTTCCGTTCGCAATTTCTTCAGCTGACAAGGACACAGTGAAGATTTTGAACAAGTTTCAAATAGAACGCACATGAAGAATTTGTGAACAGATTGGGTTGAGTATAGCATAGAGGGAAAGGGTCCGATCACATTCACTTAGCAGAGAACCAACTTGAAGAAATAGCAATAAGCGAATGCTGTAGAGGACATAAACTC
>NC_041388.1:267032778-267079546 GCF_002162155.2 Triticum dicoccoides
TATATAGACAATGAAGAAAAACAACGGAACCAGTGAAGACTATGCAAAGTTGAAGAATATGAATAATTTGAGGAATTTCAACTTTTGGTGGTGGCGTGACCCACCGTATAAGAATGATGATTTCAGACACCGCGTACAATTATCGTAGGGTTCTGAGAATCAAATTCTTCATTAATTTCTTCACACTAAGAGTGTCATTCTTCATTGATTGAAGTAAAACGTTTCTTCATGTGTTGCACATCTAAGTCATCAATTTTGCATAAGTATTAGGATGAGTGTCCTTTTCACAGAACATTCGAAGATTCTAGGATATTTAGCTCACACCGCAACTTGCTAAATCTCTTCTCATCCAAGGGCTTTGTGAAGATATCAACTAGCTATTCTTTAGTCTTCACATGCTCAATAGAAATGTCGCCCTTCAACACATAATCACGAAGAAAATGATGACGAATCTGAATGTGCTTTGTCTTCGAGTGCTGAACTGGGTTGTGAGCAATCTTGATGGCACTCTCATTGTCACAGAAGAGAGGTACATTCTTCATGTTGACACCGTAGTCCTTGAGAGTTTGCTTCATCCATAGCAATTGGGCACAGCAAGAACCAGCGGCAACATACTCAGCTTCAGCAGTAGATAGTGATATGCAGTTCTGTTTCTTCGAGGACCAACAGACCAAAGATCGTCCGAGGAAATGACATGTACCAGATGTTGACTTGCGATCCACACGATCAGCATAGTCAGAGTCAGAATATCCAACAAGATCAAAAGCCGAGCCCTTGGGGTACCATAATTCAAGTGTTAGTGTGTGAGCTAGATATCAAAGAATATGCTTCACAACCTTATGGTGTGATTCCTACGGTGCAGCTTGAAATCGGGCACACATGCAAACTCTGAGCATTATATCTGGCCTAGATGCACATAAGTATAATAAGGAACCTATCATGGAGCGGTATACCTTATGATCGAAGTCAATACCATTTTCATCAGTGCACATATGGCCATTTGTGGGCATAGGAATTTTGACGCCTTTGCAATCTTGCATGCCGAACTTCCTCAGTACATCCTTGAGGTATTTCTCCTGAGATATGAATATGCCATTGTGTTGTTGACGAATTTGAAGACCTAAGAAAAATTTCAACTCTCCCATACTAGACATTTGATATTCTTCACTCATCATATATGCAAATTCATCACTATAACGTTGGTCAGTACAACCAAAGATAATATCATCAACATATACTTGGCACACAAACAATTCACCATCATAAGATTTAGTGAAAAGAGTAGGGTCGAGTGAACTGGGTTTGAAGCCTTTCTTCATGAAGAGTTCCTTCAAAGTATCATACCAAGCCCGTGGGGCCTGCTTGAGGCCATAGAGGGCCTTGTTGAGTCTGAAGACTTTGTCAGGATTCTTTGGATCTTCAAAACCTGGGGGTTGAGCAACATATACTTCTTCCTCAAGCTTACCATTGAGGAATTCACTTTTCACATCCATTTGATATAGAGTGATATCATGATGGTTAGCATAAGCAAGTAATATGCGAATAGCCTCAAGTCTAGCAACAGGTGCAAAAGTTTCATCGAAATCAATTCCTTCAACCTGTGTGTAGCCTTGAGCTACAAGCCGTGCCTTATTCCTCACAACAAGGCCATTTTCATCTTGCTTTTTGTGGTAGATCCACTTTGTGCCGATGATATTGTGCTTGCGAGGATCTGGACGTTTGACCAGTTCCCAGACATTGTTGAGCTCGAACTGATGTAATTCTTCTTGCATGGCTTGAATCCACTCAGGCTCCAGAAATGCTTCATCTACCTTAGTGGGCTCTGTAATAGAGACAAAAGCATACTGCCCACAAAAGTTAGACAAATGTGAAGCTTTTGAGCGTGTGAGAGGACCTGGCGCTTTGATGTCATTGATGATCTTTTCAACTTGCACTTATTTTGCAATGCGAGGATGAGCTGGTTGTCGTTGAAGAGTTTGATCAGCGTTTTCTTCAGCACCATTTTCTTCAGGTGCATTAGCTTGATGTTCTTCATGTTCTGGAATGAATTCTTCAGCAGATTCTTCAGTAGGAATGACATCCTTAGTAGCCTTGAACTTGATAGTTTCCTCAGGTGCTGGTTCATCTATCACAGTAGGTAGGTGCTCTCTTTGCGAGCCATTAGTTTCATCGAACCACACATCTACAGTTTCAACAACTTTGTGAAGAACGTTGTTAAAGACTCTGTAGGTGTGCGAGTCCTTTCCGTAACCAAGCATAAAACCTTCATGTGCTTTCGGTGCAAATTTTGAGTTGTGATGAGGATCTCTAATCCAACATTTAGCACCGAAGACTTTGAAATAACTTACATTGGGTTTCTTATCAGTGAGGAGTTCATAGGCAGTCTTTTTGAAGAATTTGTGAAGATATACTCTATTGATGATGTGGCACGCAGTATCAATTGCCTCAGTCCAGAAATGACGAGACATTTTGTATTCATCAAGCATAGTGCAAGCCATCTCAGCAAGAGTCCTGTTCTTGCGCTCCACGACGCCATTCTGCTGAGGAGTGTAAGGAGAAGATAACTCATGAGTAATACCAAGTTCATCAAGATAGTCATCGAGACCAGAATTCTTGAACTCAGTGCCATTGTCACTTCTGATGTGCTTGATCTTCACACCAAAGTTGGTTGAAGCCCTCGAGGAAAATCATTTGAAGACTTCCTGCACTTCATGTTTGTAAGTAACAAGGTGTACCCATGTGTAACGAGAATAATCATCAACAATAACAAAGCCATATTGAGATGCTTCATTTGAGATAGCAGAATAATGATTAGGACCAAAGAGATCCATGTGAAGCAATTCAAATGGGCGAGTGGTGGTCATGATAGTCTTCGATTCTTGGCCTTGGTCATCTTCCCAGCTTCACAGGCTCCGCATAGGTGATCCTTGAGGAATTTGACATTCTCGATGCCAATGACATGCTTCTTCTTCGCAAGCATGTGCAAATTCCTCATGCCTGCATGACCAAGTCGTCGATGCCAGAGCTAGCCTTCTGAAGCTTTTGCAAGTAAGCACACGGCTGGTTGTGGTCCTGTAGAGAAATCAACAATATACAGGTCTCCTCTCCTAAAGCCTTCGAAGACTTTGGAATTGTCAGCTTCCATAACCACAACACAACGGTACTTGCCAAAGACAACAACCATATCAAGATCACAAAGCATTGAGACAGACATAAGGTTGTATCCTAAGGACTCAACAAGCATGACTTTGTCCATGTGTCGATCCTTTGTAATCGCAACCTTACCTAGACCCAATACCTGACTTTTGCCTTTGTCAGCAAATATGATATGCTTCAGATGCGACGATGATAATGGAGCATCCATCAATAGATTCTTGTCACCAGTCATGTGGTTTGTACATCCACTATCGAGGACCCACTCAGTGGCTTTGGGTTGATCATCCCGCAGATGAATTAGTGCAGCTTACAAACTCATATACTTCATTAGTGAAGAATATGATATCAATTCATCAGATCAATTTCATCAAGTAAAAGAACTGATAAAGCAATATGAGGACGTGAGAAATGAAAGTTCATTTCTTCATGATTAGCCTGCGTCCTTTCAGGCATGCTCAGGTCTCCAGCAAATTCTTCAGATGATTACGTGTGTCTGGAGACCTGACCCTGCAGAAGAGATTAGCTCTTTTTCTTCACCACCCACATCTGAAGGGGTGGCAAAGATTTCATCATTCTGCAAGCTCCATACGAGAAGGATGGCATAGAAGCAAGTCCATTTCGTTTCACATAAGAGGGGTTAGAGTAAGCATACGAGTAAGTAGAGAAATTCTTAGAGGACTTATGGACATAATGATTTGAAGAATAATGCACATATCCATAATCCTTAGATCTTCGTTTATGGTTGGAGTCAATTGACTCATCATCAGAATGAGGAGATTCACATGCAAATCCAAATAAGTTAGATGGATCAACTGGAGGTCCCTTTGCAGCAACCCATGTAGTTTTGGGGTACTGCTCAGGCTTCCAATATGTACCATCAGCATTGAGTTTCCTCTCAAAGGCGATACCCTCTTTCCTAGGGTTCCTGTTGAGGATTTGCTTTTTAAGCACATCACAAAGAGCCTGATGCCCTTTGAGGCTTTTGTACATGCCTGTCGTGTACAATTCCTTCAGCCCTGCATCGTCAGTGATACTAGCAATGTCCTCAGATGAGGAATTAGTGATAGCAGAGGCATGTGAAGAATTTGAAACATTAGCAGCATTTGAACATTCAGGTGAAGAATTAGTAGATTCACGTTCAATGCACTTCAAGCATGGAGGAACAAATTCTTCCTGAGAAGTGCTGATTTGTTGAGCAAGTAATGAATCACGCTCCTTCTGAAGATCTTCATAACTCAGTCTTAGCTTCTCAAGGTCTTGCTTTCTTTGAAGAAATTCATAAGAAAGCTTCTCATGATCCGATAAGAGAGTGTTATGATGACTTTGAAATTTGTCAAGCTTGGACTGAAGTCTCTGAAGATTTTCAGTCAAAGTTTCAGTGCGATCCATTTCTTCACCCAACATATCATCACTTTTATTTAGCATGTTTTGAACCTTTTCTAAAGCCTTTTGTTGTTTAGTGGCAATATAAACAAGCTTTGTATAGCTAGGTTCAAAATCATCATCAGA
This sequence comes from Triticum dicoccoides, assembly GCF_002162155.2. NCBI lineage: Eukaryota > Viridiplantae > Streptophyta > Magnoliopsida > Poales > Poaceae > Triticum > Triticum dicoccoides. Next base: position 267,037,444 of record NC_041388.1, read on the forward strand.
TTCATCATCACTAGACTCGGATGAGGAACATTCGGTTACCTTGGCACCTTTTGCCATGAGGCATGGTGCAGAAGATGATGGTTCAGGTTCGAAAGTCATCATTTTGAGTGATTCCTTGAAATCCTCAAACCAGGGATCATGACAAGTTTGATGACCTTCATAGACGTCAGAGATTCGGTCCCAGATAAGCTTCCCTGCAAAGATGCATAATGCGCCTGAATTCATCTCTGGATAGGCAGGAACAAATGATATCCTTCGCCATGATGTCAAGTTGAGTGTACTTGCGAATATCATCAGTGTCCGCCATCTTGCATAGATCGGTAAGACCAATCTTAGTGACAGTCCATAGCTTGCTGTTCATTGCCATGAGGCGCTTCCTCATCATGGCCTTCCACTTGGGATAATCATGACCGTCAAAGATGGGGCATGTCACTTTCTTCATACCTGCGGTCGACGTAACTAAAACTCCAGGCGGTTAAACCAAAATCACACAGAACAAGGGAGTACCTTGCTCTGATACCAATTGAAAGTGCGTTATATCGACTAGAGGGGGGGGGGGTGAATAGGCGATTTTTATGAAATTCTTCACTGAGGAATTTGTCGGTGAGGAAATTCCTTAGCGAAGAACTACTAGCAGCGGAATAAGTACTCAAAAGTAAACACAACAGAATACAAGCATAGTCATCATGATAAAATGAAGACAAGCACAGAGTACAGGAAGCGTAATCACAGGATAACACATGATGAAGACAAACAGACTGAAGAAATTGAACTGAGGAAATTGAGAAAGTCTTTAGTCAAAGTCTTCAAACACAGATATGAACAAACATACAACACAGTTATGAGGAAATGAAAGAGTTGAGGAAATAGAACCAATAAGCTCGGTGAAGACAATGATTTGGTAGACCAGTTCCAACTGCTGTCTCAGTTGTACATCTGGTTGGAGCGGCTGAGTATTTAAACTCGAGGACACACAGTCCCGGACACCCAGTCAAGGACACTTAGTCCAAGACACCCAGTCCTCACCGTATTCTCCTTGAACTAAGGTCACACAGACCTCGTCCAATCACTCATGGTAAGTCTTCAGGCGACTTCCAAACCTTCACAAACTTGGTCACCCAGCGATCCACAATTCCTCTTGGATGCTCTAGACCATGACGCCTAACCGTCTGGAAGAAGCACAGTCTTCAAAGGTAACAAGCATCGGATCCACTCAGGATCAATCTCTTCAGTGACGCTCAATCACTTGGGGTTTGTAGGTGTTTGGGTTTTGGGTTTCTGGTTTTTCCTCACTTGATGATTTTCACTCAAAGTCCTCGGAGGATGGGTTGCTCTCAAATGACAAGTGTCGGTTTCTCTCGGAGCAGCCTCAACCAGCTAGTGATTGTAGGGGCGGATATTTATAGCCTAGGGAGCAGCCCGACATGATAAGACATAAATGCCCTTCAATGATATGACCGTTAGGTGGATAGATATTTTGGAACAGCTGGCGCATAGCACAACAACGGTCGGAATTTTGAGTGGCAAAATCCTCAGGGCTATCATGTTCCTCACTGTGTAGGCAATCCGCACTGGCGAATTCCTAACTCCTTAGCCAGGACAAATTCCTCAGAGACCAGAAGAACTTCGTCTCTGTCACTGAAGAAATTGATTGAACTGTATGAGATTTTCAATGGCTTCACTCGAAGGGATTGGTAGGTGTAGGATTTTGAGTTGAGCATCACATGGAAATTTTTCCTTAGTATTTCCTCAACACCCTTTAACAGTATGGTGTTTCCTATGACTCAAGAAAGAGAAAAACAAAACTATGGAAACGAAAGTCTTCAAGCTTCATATTCCTCGCATGAATATCAAGTCTTCACGGACACACCAATTTCTTCACTTTCAAAGTCTTCATGAAAGTCTTCAGAAATACCAAAATCTTCAGTCGAAGATATTCATTTTTAGGGGTCGACTTTTCCTGTAAATATCAAACTCCTCATAGACTTATAGACCTGTGTACACTCACACACGCATTAGTCCCTTAACCTATAAGTCTTCAATGCACCAAAAATCACTAAGGGGTACTAGATGCACTTACATCAATCACTGCCACCAAGCTACAAGAGCTTAGTGATGAACTATAATATGCAAGGGATGGATAAGACAATTCCTGAGCTCTTCGCAATGCTAAAGGCTATGGAGGTAGAAATCAAGAAGGAGCATCAAGTGTTGATGGTCAACAAGAACACCAGTTTCAAGAAGAAGGGCAAAGGGAAGAAGTGGAACTTCAAGAAGAACAACAAGCAAGTTGCTGCTCAAGTGAAGAAGCCCAAGTCTAGACCTAAGCCTTAGACTGAGTGCTTCTACTGCAAAGGGACTGGTCACTGGAAGCGGAACTGCCCCAAGTATTTTGCGGATAAGAAGGATGGCAAAGTGAAAGGTATATTTGATATACATGTTATTGATGTGTACCTTACTAATGCTCGCAGTAGCGCCTGGGTATTTTATACTGGCTATGTTGCTAATATTTGCAACTCGAAACAGGGGCTACGGATTAAGCGAAGATTGGCTAAGGACGAGGTGACGATGCGCGTGGGAAATGGTTCCAAAGTCGATGTGATAGACGTCGGCACGCTACCTCTACATATATCTTCGGGATTAGTTTTAGACCTGAATAATTTTTATTTGGTGCCAGCCTTAAGCATGAACATTATATCTGGATCTTGTTTGATGCGAGACGGTTATTCATTTAAATTAGAGAATAATGGTTGTTCTATTTATATGAGTAATATCTTTTATGGTCATGCACCCTTGATGAGTGGTCTATTTTTACTAAATCTCGATAGTAGTGATACACATATTCATAGTACTGAAGCCAAAAGATATAAGTTTAATAATGATAGTGCAACTTATTTGTGGCACTGCCGTTTAGGTCATATTGGTGTAAAGCGCATGAAGAAACTCCATGCTGATGGACTTTTGGAATCACTTGATTATGAATCACCTGATGCTTGCGAACCATGCCTCATGGGAAAGATGACTAAGACTCCGTTCTCCGAAACAATGGAACGAGCAACAGACTTATTGGAAATAATACATACTGATGTATGCGGTCCGATGAGTGTTGATGCTCGTGGCGGGTATCGTTATTTTCTAACCATCACAGATGATTTGAGAAGATATGGGTATATCTACTTGATGAAACATAAGTCTGAAACATTTGAAAAGTTCAAAGAATTTTAGAGTGAATTGGAAAATCATCATAACAAGAAAATAAAGTTTCTACGATCTGATCGTGGAGGAGAATATTTAAGTTACGAGTTTGGTCTTCATTTGAAACAGTGCGGAATAGTTTCGCAACTCACGCCACCTGGAACACCACAGCGTCATGGTGTGTCCGAACGTCGTAACTGCACTTTATTAGATATGGTGCGATCTATGATGTCGCTTACTGATTCACCGCTATCGTTTTGGGGTTATGCTTTAGAGACAGCTGCATTCACGTTAAATAGTGCACCATCGAAATCCCTGTGGTTTGGCAAGAAACCCAAGTTGCCGTTTCTTAAAGTTTGGGGCTGCGATACTTATGTGAAAAAGCTTCAACCTCATAAGGTCGAACCCAAATCGGAGAAATGTGTCTTCACAGGATACCCAAAGGAGACTGTTGGGTACACCTTCTATCACAGATCCGAAGGCAAGATATTTGTTGCTAAGAATGGATCCTTTCTAGAGAAAGAGTTTCTCTCGAAAGAAGTGAGTGGGAGGAAAGTAGAACTTGATGAGGTAACTGTACCTGCTCCCTTATTGGAAAGTAGTTCATCACTGAAATCAGTTCCAGCGATTCCTACACCAGTAAGTGAGGAAGCTAATGATGATGATCATGAAACTTCTGATCAAGCTACTACCGAACCTCGTAGGTCAACCAGAGTAAGATCTGCACCAGAGTGGTACGGTAATCATGTTACGGAAGTCGTGTTACTTGACCATGACAAACCTACGAACTATGAGGAAGCGATGATGAGCCCAGATTCCGCAAAATGGCTTGAGGCCATGAAATCTGAGATGGGATCCATGTATGAGAACAAAGTGTGGACTTTGGTTGACTTGCCCGATGATCGACAAGCCATAGAGAATAAATGGATCTTCAAGAAGAAGACTGACGCTGGCGGTAATGTTACTGTCTACAAAGCTCGACTTGTTGCAAAAGGTTTTCGACAAGTTCAAGGAGTTGACTACGATGAGACCTTCTCACCCGTAGCGATGATTAAGTCCATCCGAATCATGTTATCAATTGCCGCATTTTATGATTATGAAATTTGGCAAATGGATGTCAGAACTGCATTCCTTACTGGATATCTTAAAGAAGAGTTGTGTATGATGCAACCAGAAGGTTTTGTCGATTGAAAAGGTGCTAACAAAGTGTGCAAGCTCTAGCGATTCATTTATGGACTGGTGCAATCCTCTTGGAGTTGGAATATACGTTTTGATAGTGTGATCAAAGCATACGGTTTTATACAGACTTTTGGAGAAGCCTGTATTTACAAGAAAGTGAGTGGGAGCTCTGTAGCATTTCTGATATTATATGTAGATGACATATTGTTGATGGAAATGATACTGAATTTCTGAATAGCATAAAAGGATACTGGAATAAGAATTTTTCAATGAAAGACCTCAGTGAAGTTGCTTATATATTGGGCATCAAGATCTATAGAGATAGATCAAGACGCTTAATTGGACTTTCACAAAGCACATACCTTGATAAAGTTTTGAAGAAGTTCAAAATGGATCAAGCAAAGAAGGGGTTCTTGCATGTGTTACAAGGTGTGAAGTTGAGTCAGACTCAATGCCCGACCACTGCAGAAGATAGAGAGAAAATGAAAGTCATTCCCTATGCTTCAGCCATAGGTTCTATCATGTATACAATGATGTGTACCAGACCTGATGTGTGCCTTGCTATTAGTTTAGCAGGGAGGTACCAAAGTAATCCAGGAGTGGATCACCGGACAGTGGTCAAGAACATCCTGAAATACCTAAAAAGGACTAAGGATATGTTTCTCGTTTATGGAGGTGACAAAGAGCTTGTCATAAACGGTTATGTCGATGCAAGCTTTGACACTGACCCGGATGACTCTAAGTCACAAACCGGATACGTATTTTTATTGAATGGTGGAGCTGTCAGTTGGTGCAGTTCCATCCAAAGCGTCGTGGCAAGATCTACATGTGAAGCGGAGTACATAGCTCCTTCGGAAGCAGCAAATGAAGGAGTTCATATCCAATCTAGGTGTCATACCTAGTGCATCGGGTCCAATGAAAATCTTTTGTGACAATACTAGTGCAATTGCCTTGGCAAAGGAATCCATATTTCACAAGAGAACCAAACACATCAAGAGACGCTTCAATTCCATCCGCGATCAAGTCAAGGAGGGAGACATAGAGATTTGCAAGATACATACGGATCTGAATGTTGCGGACCCGTTGACTAAACCTTTCTGACAAGCAAAACATGATCAGCACCAAGACTCCATGGGTGTTTGTAAAACCCCGAGTCCGATGCGCCAGGTGTCTCGCTGTTGTTGCCAGGTCATTCGCTTGTGTGTTGCATCTCGCCATGTCATCATTCGCATTGCATCTGCATGTTTTCAAAACTTGCATTCGTCTTGGTCTCCCCGTTCTTTCCGTTGTCCGTTCTGAGCCGAGACACACTTGACGCGCCCGCGGCACGTCCGAAATAGTATTTTATAAGTGGCTGGAAAATGTTCTCGGAATGGGTTGAAAGTTGGCGTGCGGTGTTTTTATGTTGTCGGTAGGCCGCCTGCCAAGTTCCATCGCATTTGGAGTTCGTTTGATGCCCCAACGGATAACTATAGCAGCATTATAGCCGGTCTTTTCGTCGGACGTTTTCGGTCTCGAGAAACGATGCCGGGATGCATTTCTTCCCTCTCCTCTCAGCCCAACCCTCTACTCAGCTCTCCTAGCCCATCTACCTAACCCCCTTCGCTCTGGACCGTACGATGGTGATCGAACGGCTCCGAAACGGAGCAAAACCCCCTCTCCTAGACCCCCGCCTGTAAATGGACGGCCTCCCCCTTCCGTTTTTATCTAAACCTAGCCCCTACCCTCTCCCCTAACCTCCAGCTGCCGCTTCCTTCTCGTTTTCAGCGCTGGTCCACCCTGCTGCCGCCACTTGGTGCTTCCCCACTGACTGGCGCCGCCGCAGCCGTTGGCCTCCACCACTCCCGCTCCTCCACGCGTCCTCCTGCCCGCTCCCCGCCGCCGTGGCCCTGGAGGCCCATCACGAGCCCGCCCCGGGCCTGAACCGGTCCGAGCCAGCCCGCTCGCTCCCGCATGCAAGCGCTCCGCCAGGGACCCGAGCTCCCGCTCGAGCCCGTCTCCCCGCGCCACCTGCCCGGCCCCGCCGCCTCGTCGGAGGCTGCACGCACACCGTCACCAGCGTCAAACTCCGATGAGCCCCGACCTCGCCGCCCTTCTTCTCCCTGCCTCACTGTCTCTCTCTCTCTCTCTCTCTCTCTCTCTCTCTCTCTCTCTCTGTGTGTGTGTGTGTGTGTCTCGTAGCACGCCGCCGCCGCCATGAACGTCGCCGCCGTGCTCGTAGTCGCCGTCGTTGCCGCGTCACCAACCCCTCCTCCGGCCGGATCCAGGATCCCCATCGCCGGATCTACCCATCCTCGCCGTCCCCGGCCTCCTCCGCGTCGCCCTGCCACCTCCTTCACGCTGGTGAGCATTTCTCCGCCGTCCCGCTCGTCAGGAAACGCCTCCCCTGTTCCTGCTTGCGTGGGCTGCGAGCCTCTCCAAGGCCGAGCTGGCCCCATCTGCGAGGCCTCCCCTCTAATCTGGGCCTTGGCCCATGGTGAGCAGCTCCCCCAGCCCAGAGTGCTTCAGATACGGCCCGATGTGTTTTTTTCCCTGTTGCGAATTTTTCTATTATTCCAGAGAACGCCAGTTTTGCAGAAAAGTCCCTCTAGATCATGCATTTCATATCTCACAAATTATGCATCATATGTAAAAACTTTAAATATGAAAAATGCCTAGAATTTCATCTAGTTTCACAATATGAAATTTTCATCCATGTTAAAAATGTTTAAAATGATGTTTGCATATATTTTGCTTAATTGCCATGTTGAAATGCTTTATTTCATAACTAATTAACCGTAGCTCCATTTTAAATAAACTTTATATGCAAATGGGGTAGAAAATGCCTAGTTTAACATGGTGGCATTACTTTGCATGTTTAACAACTCTAAAATTGTGTATAGGGCAGATCATTACCAACCTTAAAATATGCACATGGGGATTTTCCGGAATTGTTGTTTGTTGTTCCGGCCTCATTTAAACTTGCCTAGATAGGTAGTTTTCATATGCCTCACCTCTTGCCATGTTTAACAACATTTAATATTGTTGGGTACATAAATGAGAGAGAACTAAATAATCTAATGTGGTGTTTCGTCATTATGCAACTCATTGCATATTGAGCTCCACTTAATTTGTAGTATTGTTTGTGCACTCTGCCATGCCATGCCTCATTAAACCGGACATGCATCATACTTGATTGTGCATCATGCCATGTTTATGCTTGTTGGTTGACCATGTTGTTTGCTTCTTTCTAGGTTGCTTCTCTCGTTAGCTTCGGTTCCGTTCCGGAGTTGTGAGGATTCGTTCGACTACGTCCGTTTGACTTCTTCATGGACTCATTCTTCTTCCTTGCGAGATTTCAGGCAAGATGACCATACCCTCGAAATCACTTCTATCTTTGCTTGCTAGTTGTCCGTTCTATCGCTATGTCGTGCTACCTACCACTTGTTATATCATGCCTCCCATATTGCCATGTCAAGCCTCTAACCCTCCTTCCTAGCAAACCGTTGTTTGGCTAAGTTACCACTTTTGCTCAGCCCTTCTTATAACGTTGTTAGTTGCAGGTGAAGCTGAAGTTTGTTCCATGTTGGAACATGGATATGTTGGGATATCACAATATCTCTTATTTTAATTAATGCATCTATATACTTGGTAAAGGGTGGAAGGCTCAGCCTTATGCCTGGTGTTTTGTTCCACTCTTGCCGCCCTAGTTTCCGTCATACCAGTGTTATGTTCCTTGATTTTGCGTTCCTTACGCGGTTGGGTGTTATGGGAACCGCTTGACAGTTCGCTTTGAATAAAACTCCTCTAGCAAGGCCCAACCTTGGTTTTACATTTGCCTAACAACCTAAGCCTTTTCCCCTTGGGTTTCCGGAGCCCGAGGGTCATCTTATTTTACGCCCCTGGGCCAGTGCTCCTCTAAGTGTTGGTCCAACCTAGGCGATGTTCGGCGCCCCCTGGGTAACCAGGGTCTATGCCAACCCGACGTCTAGCCCATCCGGTGTGCCCTGAGAACGAGATGCGTGTGACTCCTATCATGATTTGTCGGCACATCGGGCGGCTTTGCTGGTCTTGTTTTTACCATTGTCGAATTGTCTTGTGACCAGGATTCTGAGACTGGTCGGGTCTTCCCGGGAGTAGGAATATCCTTCGTTGGCCGTGAGAGCATGTGATGGGATAAGTTGGGACACCCCTGCAGGGTATAAACTTTCGAGAGCCGTGCCCGTGGTTATGTGGCAGATGGGAATTTGTTAATGTTCGGTTGTAGAGAACTTGACACTTGACTTAATTAAAATGCATCAACCGCGTGTGTAGCCGTGATGGTCTCTTTTCGGCGGAGTCCGGGAAGTGAACACAGTCTTGTGTTATGCTTGTGCGTAAGTAGTTTCAGGATCACTTCTTGATCACTCTAGCTTCACGACCATTGCGTTGCGTCTCTTCTCGCTCTTATTTGTGTAAGTTAGCCACCATATATGCTTAGTGCTTGCTGTCGCTCCACCCCATTGTCCTATCCCACTCATAAGCTTAAATAGTCTTGATCTCGCGGGTGTGAGATTGTTGAGTCCTCGTGACTCACAGATACTTCCAAATAGTTGCAGGTGCCGATGATAGCAGTGCAGGTGACGCAACCGAGCTCAAGTGGGAGCTTGATGAAGATTTTGATCGTTGTTTTGTTTCGTTTCCTGTTGATTAGTAGTGGAGCTCAGTTGGGACGATCGGGGATCTAGCATTTGGGGTTTGTCTTCTTTTATTTTGGTTCCGTAGTCGAACCTTGTTTGTACTCTGGATGATGTATGTTTAACTTGTTATTTGTGTGAAGTGGCGATTGTAAGCCAACTCTTTATCCCTTTCTTATCCAGTACATGGGATTGTGTTAAGATTACCCTTCTTGCAACAAAACTACCATGCGGCTATGCCTCTAAGTCGTGCCCCGACACGTGGGAGATATAGCCGCATTGTGGGTGTTACAAGTTGGTAATCAGAGCCATCCCCGACTTAGGAGCCCCCTGCTTGATCGAATCGCTGAAGTTGTTGAGTCTAGAACAAAATGTTTTGAGTCTTAGGATTATATATATCGGAGAGTAGGATTCTTTTTACTCCTCAGTCCCTTCGTCGCTCCGGTGAGGCCTCCTGACGTAGAAGTTTTTACCTTTCTCTCCTAAAATTTCACGATTTTTTTAGGATCGCGCGGGTATCTTGGAATCGTTCCGATATTCTTGTGACAAGAACATTGTTCTTGGTGCCTCCTAATATTTAGGGGTTGTGGTAGTGTCCCGAGGTGTTGACATCCGAGGTGTTGTCGTCACAATTTTATCGTTGCAGTTCTGGAATACCTGAGTTCGCCGACATCGAAAATCTCTTTTATGCAGTTGTTGGTGAGATAACCTCGACGCCACCCAGTACTGGGGCAGGAGTTCGAGAGTATTGCCTTAACTCGTATGACAAATGCTTTTGGAAGGTTGAGGTACATGATTTCCGAAGGTTTCTTGGTTATGTGTTGAAGGATGTATACAGCTGGATGTAGGGATTGTTAGTTTGGGTGAGATATTATGCTTCCCCTGTATCCCCAACACCTGATTGCATAAACAGAAAGTTTCGGGAGTTTATAAGTGGGAATTCAAGTATCTCATAGGATATCTTTCCAATAGACACATGATACGGTATGGGATCTGTCATATGTTTGTTTCCGGCTTATTCTGCTAGTCAATCCTTTGTTTTGTTTTTGAGTTGTGGTATTCGAGTTTCTTCAATGTCAAGTGTTGATTCCATACCTTTCCTAAGTGATGCTCTCATATTTCTATGAGAGTATTAATCCTTCTTCATCAAGGTTGTCATCTCAATTCTATTTTCAACCGGCGTGTTTCTCTTCAAGTGGATCCGATCATTTTCAACATCCGCAAGATCAACTCAAAGTCTTCTCAACGTTATTTGTTTTCATCCGTCCCAAGTTCCTTTGTTTTTCCCGCCCTCCCACCCTTTTTCATCAGGGACTTAGAATTCTTAATCAAGTATCCATTTTATTCATGCGAAGTCTCTTCATTCTTTTCCTTCAATGTTCTTACCCGGTGGTTCTTTTGAAGCTGCTCTACAAGTTCATCATTCTTCGTTTCTTTTATCTTCTCCGGTGGATTCAAATCAAGCTTTCGGTGTTGATCATGTCATTTTCATTGGTTCACATGCTTTCCATGTTGGAAGTTCTTATCAAAGACTCTCTTATTTATTCACCTCTTGCTATTCAATTGTTCCGGAGTGCCGAAGATATATCAGAAGATGCACGTTTCCATTCTCGATCTACCCAAGTTGTTTCAAGGTTGTTATATCATTCAAGCCATTTAATTCAACCGGCGCAATCTCTCTTTTAAATCGTTCAACAGTGTATCTTTTGAGTGGGCCCTAAACCACATGTCTTTTCCTAGGATCTTAACTGACTCTTCTATTTTTCCGGAGTTATTCTCAAATCTTCTAAAGTTTGACGTAAGAATGAATTTTCATCAGTCAATTGCCTTCTCCAATATCGTTTTCAAATTCTTTTCATCGTTCGTTCAACCTTTCTATTCATCATCCCGGAGTATCTCAACAATTCATGGTGGTGTTTCTCGTCGTCATTCTCGGATTTGAAGACTGAAGAATTTTTTTCTCTCAATCTTGTCCATTCTCTCGAAGATTCATGGTTCTAGCTTTATGCCATTGATACGTCCATTTTGCATCATGCTTTTATATCATATTTATTGCATTATGGGCTGTTATTACACATTATGTCACAATACTTATGCCTATTCTCTCTTATTTTGCAAGGTTTACATAAAGAGGGAGAATGCCGGCAGCTGGGATTCTGGACTGGAAAAGGAGCAAATATTAGAGACCTATTCTGCATAGATCCAAAAGTCCTGAAACTTCACGGATGATGTTTTCCAAATATATAAAAAATACTCAGCGGAAGAAACTCACCAGGGGGGCCACACCCTACCCACGAGGGTGGGGGGCGCCCCCTACCTCATGGGCCCCCTGGTGGCCCTCCGGTGGCCATCTTCTGCTATATGGAGTCTCTCGATGGGAAAAAATAATAAGCCATCTTCTCGGACGAAACTCTGCCGCCACGAGGCGGAACCTTGGCGGAATCAATCTAGGGCTCTGGCGGAGCTGTTCTGCCGGGGAAACTTCCCTCCCGGAGGGGGAAATCATCGCCATCGTCATCACCAATGCTCCTCTCATCGGGAGAGGGCAATCTCCATCAACATCTTCATCAGCACCATCTCATCTCAAAACCCTAGTTCATCTCTTGTATCCAATTCTTGTCTCCAAGTCCGGGATTGGTGCTAGTAGGTTGCTAGTAGTGTTAATTACTCCTTGTAGTTGATGCTAGTTGGTTTAATCGGTGGAACATCATATGTTCAGATCCTATATGCATATTAATACCCCTCTGATTATGAACATGTTTATGCTTTGTGAGTAGTTACTTTTGTTCCTGAGGACATGGGAGAAGTCTTGCTATTAGTAGTCATGTGAATTTGGTATTCGTTCGATATTTTGATGAGATGTATGTTGTCTCTCCTCTAGTGGTGTTATGTGAACGTCGACTACATGACACTTCACCATTATTTGGGCCTAGAGGAAGGCATTGGGAAGTAATAAGTAGATGATGGGTTGCTAGAGTGACAGAAGCTTAAACCCTAGTTTATGCGTTGCTTCGTAAGGGGCTGATTTGGATCCATATGTTTCATGCTATGGTTAGGTTTACCTTAATACTTTTGTTGTATTTGCGGATCCTTGCAATAGAGGTTAATCATAAGTGGGATGCTTGTCCAAGTAAGGGCAGCACCCAAGCACCGGTCCACCCACATACCAAATTATCAAAGTACCGAATGCGAATCATATGAACGTGATGAAAACTAGCTTGACGATATTCCCATGTGTCGTCGGGAGCACTTTACATCATATAAGAGTTTATCCAGGCTTGTCCTTTGCTACAAAAGGATTGGGCCACCTTGATGCACTTTATTTACTTTTGTTACTTGTTGCTCGTTACAAATTATCCTATCACAAAACTATTTGTTACCACTTATTTCAGTACTTGCAGATAATACCTTGCTGGAAACCGCTTATCATTTCCTTCTGCTCCTTGTTGGGTTCGACACTCTTACTTATCGAAAGGACTACGATAGATCCCCTATACTTGTGGATCATCAAGACTCTTTTCTGGCGCCGTTGCCGGGGAGTGAAGCGCCTTTGGTAGGTGGAATTTGGTAAGGAAAAATTTATATAGTGTGCTGAAATTTACCGTCACTTGTTACCATGGAAGGTAATCCTCTGAGGGGCTTGTTCGGGGTATCTTCACCCCGACCAGTAGAGCAAAGAGTTGCTCCTCAACCTACTGAACCTACTGAAACTGAATATGAAAACGAAAATGCTTGCTTTGAAGTTCCTTCGGGTATGATAGAAAAACTGCTAGCTAATCCTTTTCTAGGAGATGGAACAAAACATCCTGATGAACATCTTATATATGTGGATCAAGTTTGTGGATTTTTTAAGCTTGCAGGTGTACCCGGAGATGTTGTTAAGAAGAAGGTCATTCCCTTATCTTTGAGGAGAGATGCATCGACATGGTATAGGCTATGTGATGATATGAGGTCTTGGAATTACAAACGATTGAAATTGGAATTTCACCAGAAGTTTTATCCTATGCATCTTGTTCATCGTGATCACAATTATATATATAATTTTTGGCCTCGCGAAGGAGAAAGCATCGCTCAAGCTTGGGGGAGGCTTAAATCAATGTTATATTCATGCCCCAATCATGAGCTCTCAAGAGAAATGATTATTCAAAATTTTTATGCTCGGCTTTCTGGTAACAATCGCACCATGCTTGATACTTCTTGTGCTGGCTCTTTTATGATGAAGACTATTGAATTCAAATGGGATTTATTGGAAAGAATTAAATGCAACTCTGAAGATTGGGACCTCAACAATGGTAAGGAGTCAGGTATGACACCTAGTTTTGATTGTGTTAAATCTTTTATGGATACCGATATTTTTCGTAAATTTAGCACTAAATATGGACTTGACTCTGAGATAGTAGCTTCTTTCAGTAAATCTTTTGCTACTTATGTTGATCTCCCTAAGGAGAAGTGGTTTAAATATCCTCCTCCCATAGAAGTAAAAGTAGCTGCACCTATTAAAGTTGAAGAAAAGACTATCACTTATAATGATCCTATTGTTCCTACTTCTTATGTTGAGAAACCACCTTTCCCTGTTAGGATAAAGGATCATGCTAAAGCTTCAACTGTGGTTCGTAAAAGCAATATTAAAACATATACACCTCCTGGGCAAGTTAAAGTTGAACCTAATATTGCTATTGTTAAAGATCTCTTGTCTGATAATATTGATGGGCATGTTATCTATTTCTGTAATGAAACTGCTAGAATTGCTAAACCCCGTGATAAAAATAAACCTAGACCTGTAGCAGGCATGCCTGTTATTTCTGTTAAAATAGGAGATCATTGTTATCATGGCTTATGTGATATGGTTGCTAGTGTTAGTGCAATACCTTATTCCTTATACAAAGAAGTTATGCATGATATTGCACCTGCTGAGATGGAAGATACTGATATCACAATTAAACTTGCCAATAGAGATACTATTTCACCAATGGGAATTGTTAGAGATGTTGAAGTCTTGTGTGGGAAAACTAAATATCTTGCTGATTTTCTTGTTCTTGGTTCCCCACAAGATAGATTTTGTCCCATTATATTTGGTAGACCCTTCTTGAACACTGTTAATGCTACCATAGATTGCAAAAGAGATGTTGTTACTGTCGGTTTAGATGATATGACTCATGAATTTAATTTCTCTAAATTTAGTAGACAACACCGTGAAGAAGAATTACCTAGTAAGGATGAAATTATTGGTCTTGCTTCTATTGCCGTACCTCCTAGTGATCCTTTAGAACAATATTTGCTAGACCATGAAAACGATATATTTATGAATGAAAGAAGGGAATTAGATGAAGTATTCTTTAAACAGGAACCTATTCTGAAAAATAGTTTACCTGTTGAAATCCTAGGGGATCCTCCTCCACCCAAGGGTGATCCCGTGTTTAAGATTAAACCTTTGCCTGATACTCTTAAATATGCTTATCTTGATGAGAAAAAGATATATCATGTTATTATTAGTGCTAACCTTTCAGAGCATGAGGAAGAGAGATTATTGAAAACTCTGAAGAAGCACCGTGCTGCTATTGGGTATACTCTTGATGATCTTAAGGGCATTAGTCCCACTCTATGTCAACATAAAATTAATTTTGAAGAAGATACTAAACAAGTTTGTGATCATCAACGCCGGCTAAATCCTAAAATGAAAGAAGTGGTAAGAAAGGAGATACTAAAACTCCTTGAGGCAGGTATAATTTATCCCGTTGCTGATAGCTAGTGGGTAAGTCCTGTCCATTGTGTCCCTAAGAAGGGAGGTATTACAGTTGTTCCTAATGATAAAGATGAATTGATTCCTCAAAGAATTATTATAGGTTATAGGATGGTAATTGATTTCCACAAATTAAATAAGGCTACTAAAAAGGATCATTACCCCTTACCTTTTATCGATCAAATGCTAGAAAGATTATCCAAACATACACATTTTTGCTTTCTAGATGGTTATTCTGGTTTCTCTCAAATACCTGTGTCAGCTAAAGATCAATCAAAGACTACTTTTACATGCCCTTTTGGTACTTTTGCTTATAGACATATGCCTTTTGGTCTATGTAATGCACCTGCTACCTTTCAAAGATGCATGATGGCTATATTCTCTGACTTTTGTGAAAAGATTTGTGAGGTTTTCATGGACGACTTTTCCGTCTATGGATCTTCTTTTGATGATTGCTTGAGCAACCTTGATCGAGTTTTGCAGAGATGTGAAGAAAATAATCTTGTCTTGAATTGGGAAAAGTGCCACTTTATGGTTAATGAAGGTATTGTATTAGGGCATAAAGTTCTAAAATAGGTATTGAAGTTGATAAAGTCAAGGTTGATGCTATTGAAAAGATGCCATGTCCAAGGACATCAAAGGTATAAGAAGTTTCCTTGGTCATGCCGGTTTTTATAGGAGGTTCATTAAGGACTTCTCAAAAATCTCTCGGCCTCTAACTAATTTATTACAAAAAGATATACCATTTGTCTTTGATGATGATTGTGTAGAAGCATTTGAAATACTTAAGAAAGCATTGATCTATGCACCTATTGTCCAGCCACCTGATTGGAATTTACCCTTTGAAATTATGTGTGATGCTAGTGATTATGCTGTAGGTGCTGTTCTAGGACAAAGAGTTGATAAGAAACTAAATGTTATTCAATATGCTAGTAAAACTCTAGACAATGCTCAAAGAAATTATGCTACTACTGAAAAAGAATTCTTAGCAGTTGTATTTGCTTGTGATAAGTTTAGACCTTATATTGTTGATTCTAAAGTAACTATCCACACTGATCATGCTACTATTAAATATCTTATGGATAAGAAAGATGCTAAACCTAGACTTATTAGATGGGTTCTCTTGCTAGAAGAATTTGATTTGCATATTGTTGATAGAAAAGGAGCTGAGAACCCCGTTGCAGACAACTTGTCTAGGTTAGAAAATGTGCTTGATGACCCACTACCTATTGATGATAGCTTTCCTAATGAGCAATTAAATGTCATAAATTCTTCTCATACTGCTCCATGGTATACTGATTATGCTAATTACATTGTTGCTAAGTTTATACCACCTAGTTTCACATACCAGCAAAAGAAAAAGTTCTTCTATGATTTGAGGCATTACTTTTGGGATGACCCACATCTTTATAAAGAAGGAGTAGATGGTGTAATTAGACGTTGTGTACCTGAGCATGAACAGGAACAAATCCTATGCAAGTGTCACTCCGAAGCTTATGGAGGACACCACGCTGGAGATAGAACTGCACATAAGGTACTGCAATCTGGTTTTTATTGGCCTACTCTGTTCAAGGATGCCCGTAAGTTTGTCTTATCTTGTGATGAATGTCAAAGAATTGGTAATATTAGTAGACGTCAAGAAATGCCTATGAACTATTCACTTGTTATTGAACCATTTGATGTTTGGGGCTTCGACTATATGGGACCTTTTCCTTCCTCTAATGGTTATACACATATTTTAGTTGCTGTTGATTATGTTACTAAGTGGGTAGAAGCTATTCCAACTAGTAGTGCTGATCATAACACTTCTATTAAAATGCTTAAAGAAGTTATTTTTCCAAGATTTGGAGTCCCTAGATATTTAATGACTGATGGTGGTTCACATTTTATTCATGGTGCTTTCCGTAAAATGCTTGCTAAGTATGATGTTAATCATAGAATTGCATCTCCTTATCACCCTCAGTCTAGTGGTCAAGTAGAATTGAGTAATAGAGAACTCAAATTAATTTTGCAAAAGACTGTTAATAGGTCTATAAAGAATTGGTCCAAGAAACTTGATGATGCATTATGGGCCTATAGAACTGCATACAAAAATCCTATGGGTATGTCTCCGTATAAAATGGTCTATGGAAAAGCATGTCACTTACCTCTCGAACTAGAACATAAGGCTTATTGGGCTATTAAAGAACTTAATTATGATTTTAAACTTGCCGGTGAGAAGAGGTTATTTGATATTAGCTCACTTGATGAATGGAGAACCCAAGCCTACGAAAATGCCAAGTTGTTTAAAGAAAAAGTTAAAAGATGGCATGACAAAAGGATACAAAAGCGTGAGTTTAATGTAGGTGATTATGTATTGCTATACAACTCTCGTTTAAGATTTTTTGCAGGAAAACTTCTCTCTAAATGGGAAGGTCCTTACGTTATCGAGGAGGTCTACCGTTCCGGTGCCATAAAAATCAACAACTTCGAAGGCACAAATCCGAAGGTGGTGAACGGTCAAAGAATTAAACATTATATCTCAGGTAATCCCATAAATGTTGAAACCAATATTATTGAAACCGTAACCCCGGAGGAATACATAAGGGACACTTTTCGGAATGTTTGAGACTCCGAAAAGATATAGGTATGTAGTACGGTAAGTAAACCGACTCCAAAACAATTTTTAAGGCAATATTTCTCCGTTTTGGAATATTTAGAAAAATAGAAAAATAAGCAGCAGTCTGGGAAGGACACGAGGGCTCCACGAGGGTGGAGGGCGCGCCCTACCCTACTGGGCGCGCCCCCCTACCTCGTCGGCACCTCGTGTGCTCTCCGGACTTCGTTTTCGTACACGGCACGTATTTTGCTCGGTAAAAATTCATTATATAATCTCCCGGGGGTTTTGACTCCCGTATCACGCAAAAATCTCCTATCTTTGTTTCGAGCTGTTTTCTGTCAGGGTTGTCAAGGCCAGGCACAATGTCGTCTCCCTCCTCCTCCAACCATGAGGGCAACGATGCTTGGCTAATGAAGATAGAGCTGAAGAGAGAAGAACCTATGGAGATCAACAAGGATGAAGGGATCAAGAAGGCCATGGAGGACCAAGTTCCAGCAACAGAAGACACCCTTCAACTGGATCACAATCTTCTTACCCCCACAGAAATCGAAGCTTTCAAGATGATTCAGTTGGCTCGTATACAAAACAAGTATCTCACATGTGAAAATATTTTATTGAAGGAGCATATCATCGCACTCAAGGGCATTATCCGCAAGTTAGAAGACCTCCTACGCTCGATGTGCGACTATCCATCATCAACAACTCCACCTCCTTCACCAACAAAGGATACATAATCACATTGGTATGGGCACTCCACTTGTCAACTGCCAAGCTTGGGGGAGTGCCCCGGTATCGTATCACCATCACTTTTATCTTTATCGTTTTTCTTAGTTCGATCCTTTTGGTAATATCTTGATCTAGTAGAATAAAAGTTCTTAGTATGATCTAGTTGTGAGTTTTGCTTTATTATCCTTCTATGTAATCGAGTTCGTGAGCTATATAATAAAGATTAGTGTTGAGTCAAGGGCTTGATTATTTTGCCATGATCCTAAGGGAATAAAAGAAAAGAGAAAGAAATAAAAAGAAACAAAGAGATCATGTGAGTCTTATGGAGAGTAATGAGCTCGCATAGAAAAAGTATGATGAATAAAAGTTGTTGAGGGTTGACAAACACAGTTTTGGTCATCGTTGCAATTAATAGGAAGTAATAAAGAAAGAGAGGTCTTTACATATAAATATACTATCTTGGACATCTTTTATGATTGTGAGCACTCATTAAAATATGACATGCTAAAGAGTTGACATTGGACAAGGAAGACAACATAATGGGTTATGTTTTCTTACATCCGAGATGAATTATATTGTCTTGGATCTTCCAACATGATGAGCTTGCCTTTCCCTCTCATGCTAGCCAAATTCATTGCACCAAGTTGAGATACTACTTGTGCTTCCAAATACCCTTAAACTAGTCTTGCCATAAGAGTACACCATATCTACCTATGGATTGAATACGATCCTTCAAGTAAGTTGTCATCGGTGCAAAGCAATAAAAATTGCTCTTTAAATATGTGTGATTGATTGGTGTGGAGGAAATAAGCTTTATACGATCATGTGATATGGAAGTAATAAAAGCGACAGACTGCATAATAAAGGTCCATATCACAAGTGGCAATTTAAAGTGACATTCTTTCGCATTAAGATTTTGTGCATCCAACCATAAAAGCGCATGGCAACCTCTGCTTCCCTATGCGAAGGGCCTATCTTTTACTTTTATCTCCTACATTACATAAGAGTCATGGTGATCTTCACCCTTCCTTTTTACATTTTATCCTTTGGCAAGCACAATATGTTGGAAAGATCCTGGTATATATGGCTAATTGGATGTGATTTTTCATGAACTATTACTGTTGACATTACCCTTGAGGTAAAACGTTGGGAGGCAAAACTATAAGCCCCTATCTTTCTCTGTGTCCGATTAAAGCTCCATACCCATAAGTATTGCGTCAGTGTTAGCAATTGTGAAAGACTATATGATAGTTGAGTATGTGGACTTGCTGAAAAGCTCTTATACATTAACTCTTTCCGATGTTATGATAAATTGCAATTGCTTCAATGATTGAGATTATAGTTTGTTAGTTTTCAATGAAGTTTACGATTCATACTTGATATTGTGATTGAATTATTACTCTTGCATAAGAGATTATATGACAAGAATTATATAAGTTGTTGTTCTAAGAAAGACCATGACGCCCTCATGTCCGTATTTTATTTTTATCGACACCTTTATCTCTAAACATGTGGACATATTTTTCGATTTCGGCTTTTCGCTTGAGGACAAGCGAGGTCTAAGCTTGGGGGAGTTGATACGTCCATTTTGCATCATGCTTTTATATCAATATTTATTGCATTATGGACTGTTATTACACATTATGTCACAATACTTATGACTATTCTCTCTTATTTTGCAAGGTTTACATAAAGAGGGAGAATTCCAGCAGCTGGGATTCTGGACTGGAAAAGGAGAAAATATTAGAGACCTATTCTGCACAGCTCCAAAAGTCCTGAAACTTCACGAATGATGTTTTCCAAATATATAAAAAATACTCAGCGGAAGAAACTCACCAGGGGGCCACACCCTGCCCACGAGGGTGGGGGGCGCGCGCTACCCCCAGGGCGCCCCCCTGACCTCGTGGGCCCCCTGGTGGCCCTCCGATGGCCATCTTCTGCTATATGGAGTCTCTCGATGGGAAAAAATTAATAAGCCATCTTCTCGGACGAAACTCCGCCGCCACGAGGCGGAACCTTGGCGGAATCAATCTAGGGCTCTGGCGGAGCTGTTCTGCCGGGGAAACTTCCCTCCCGGAGGGGAAAATCATCGCCATCGTCATCACCAACGCTCCTCTCATCTGGAGAGGGCAATCTCCATCAACATCTTCATCAGCACCATCTCATCTCAAAACCCTAGTTCATCTCTTGTATCCAATTCTTGTCTCCAAGTCCGGGATTGGTGCTAGTAGGTTGCTAGTAGTGTTAATTACTCCTTGTAGTTGATGCTAGTTGGTTTATTCGGTGGAACATCATATGTTCAGATCCTATATGCATATTAATACCCCTCTGATTATGAACATGTTTATGCTTTGTGAGTAGTTACTTTTGTTCCTGAGGACATGGGAGAAGTCTTGCTATTAGTAGTCATGTGAATTTGGTATTCGTTCGATATTTTGATGAGATGTATGTTGTCTCTCCTCTAGTGGTGTTATGTGAACGTCGATTACATGACACTTCACCATTATTTGGGCCTAGAGGAAGGCATTGGGAAGTAATAAGTAGATGATGGGTTGCTAGAGTGATAGAAGCTTAAACCCTAGTTTATGCGTTGCTTCCTAAGGGGCTGATTTGGATCCATATGTTTCATGCTATGGTTAGGTTTACCTTAATACTTTTGTTGTATTTGTGGATGCTTGCAATAGAGGTTAATCATAAGTGGGATGCTTGTCCAAGTAAGGGCAACACCCAAGCACCGGTCCACCCACATACCAAATTATCAAAGTACCGAACGCGAATCATATGAACGTGATGAAAACTAGCTTGACGATATTCCCATGTGTCGTCGGGAGCGCTTTACATGATATAAGAGTTTGTCTAGGCTTGTCCTTTTCTACAAAAGGATTGGGCCACCTTGCTGCACTTTATTTACTTTTGTTACTTTTTGCTCGTTACAAATTATCCTATCACAAAACTATCTGTTACCACTTATTTCAGTACTTGCAGATAATACCTTGCTGGAAACCACTTATCATTTCCTTCTGCTCCTCGTTGGGTTCGACACTCGTACTTATCGAAAGGACTACGATAGACCCCCTATACTTGTGGGTCACCAGCCATCCTCTCATAATTGTTTTTGATTGTGAGAATTCTTTTCACCCATCCGGAGCAATTCAGGATTTCAGTTTGATTCTCTGAAGGCCATCATTTCGGGTTTATTCAGTCTCAGCTTTCAGCTCTTGTTCTCCAATCTTACCGGTGCATCGTTCAAATATTCTCTAATCAGCTCGGGATCTCTTCGTTCACTTGTATCTTAATTCACTCAATCTTCTTCTTTTGTTTTCTAATTCTTCCCGGTGATTCGCCCCTTCTTGCTATGTTCAGTTTCAATTCTTACGGTGGTTCGTCCAACATTCCTCTTCCGTTTTATCATATCAATTGATTCGTTGTTTCCAAATCCCACCGGTGGTTCCATCAACACCTTCCCAAGTTTACGCTATATCTCTCTTAATCCTTTCTATGATAATAAGTAGTATGCCAAATCCGTTGCTTGTCATCAATTTAAATTGGTGAAGGATACACATAACGTAATTCTTATTATTGTTTCATCCAGGTGATCTAATTTCTTCTTTCCAGAGCTGTTCATCATGTCACATTCTCGGTTCGAGATGCTTCATCTTTTCTTTCCTGGAGTTCCAAGATCTCTCAATTATATCACCACGAAGATTAATCTAAATCATTGCAAGGATTCACCATGTGTTTTCAACTTCTCTTTCTTTATATCATCCTTTTATTACCGGAGTTCTTCATGGAGGCTCTACATGATGGTTCATCAAGGATTTAATTCCTTCTTGAAGTGTTCATCGAGATTCTTTTCAGAGGAGCTCAAGTATTCTTCATCTTGAATTTCGAAGTGCAATTCTTTCTACCTTATCTTTTGAGATGGCATTATGTCATTTTTGACAATTTCTTTGTGTTTCATGATTCACAAGTTCTAGAATGACATATTTTAAACCCATCATTTTCAATTCATTCATGAGAGCCTTTGCAACCCATCAATCTCTTCATTGGAATTATCTTGGGTTATATTTCACCTAAAGCCTTCCTAAGGTTTGTTGTTATCTAAGGTGATCATAAATGACCCAAGTTCTTCATTTATCCTCCCGGTGAAATAAGTTTCTCGTCTCCTTGTGGATATCAATCCAATCTTTTGTTTCTGTAGTGGAAAAATTTCACCTCATAGTTTTGAGATGTTCTCAATAAGTCCACTACAAGCTTGTTCTTTTCGTTGGTGGTTTTCCAACAACTCCGTTATAACCTTCTTGGAAGGGTGTTTTCCAAGCTCATTTGTGGCAGAAGTTGTCATTTTCTTGTCAATTCTTTCCTTTCCAATGATTCAACTTCTATTCTTTCGTTCTGGAGGCATAGTGATGTTGCTCTCTTCACCCATCATCCCATTTTTTTAATCAAAGATCATGTTCTTTCCTTTTGCTTATCCATTCAACCGGAGTGTCATGTCCTTCATTCAAGTTCTCTCATCTTGTCAAGTTTTGCCTCCCTTCTCAATCGGAGTGCCGTCTGAAATCTTTCTTACCCCATGTGCCATTCTTTCGATAGTTCCAGAGGCAGTGTGTTGTTGATCTCATCAATAATCCTCTCATCTTGTCAATTTCATGTTGAATTCTTTCCATTTATAGTCGGAGTGCTGTCCAAATTATACCATTCTTATTCCTTCTCTATCTTGTTTTAACCGGAGTGTTGTGGCTATCATTCCTCTTCTAATCCGACTCTAATCCAAGTGCTTTCGTTTTGCCAAGCTCATATTCTTTACACTCCATTTCCAACCGGAGTGTTGTCGTAATTGATCCTTATCGTTCCTTGTACATCTCGTTTCTACTGGAGTGCTTGCATGTACTTCTTGTCCATTGCAACCCTTTTCTTATGTCTTTCAACCTACAAGGCTCTAGTAAGGTTCCTTACTCCTCTTTTCTAATGGAGTGTTTTTAACTTTGTTCATCTTCGTTGTATTCTTTCTTTCAATTTGTTCAACCTCGCAAGGTTCTTTGGTTTCACTCATTTGTCAAAGAAGCAACTTAGTTTTACCTCTTCTCTTCCTCTTTCGTTTCTCTCCGGTGACATCCTAGATCTCGGGACGAGATCCTCTTGTAGTGGTGGAGTGTTGTAACGGCCCGAGTCCGATGCGCCAGGTGTCTCGCTGTTGTTGCCTTGTCATTTACTTGCGTGTTGCATCTTGCCATGTCATCATCTGCATTGCATCTGCATGTTTTCAAAACTTGCATCCGTCCCGGTCTCCCCGTTCTTTCCGTTGTCCGTTCTGAGCCGAGACACACTTGCACGCGCCTGCGACACGTTCGAAATAGTATTTTGTTAGTGGCCGGAAAATGTTCTCGGAATGGGTTGAAAGTTGGCGTGCGGTTTTGTTATGTTGTCGGTAGGCCGCTTGCCAAGTTCCATCGCATTCGGAGTTCGTTTGATGCCCCAACAGATAACTATAGCGGCATTATAGCCGGTCTTTTCGTCGAACGTTTTCGGTCTCGAGAAACTATGCCGGGCTGCATTTCTTCCCTCTCCTCTCAGCCCAACCCTCTACCCAGCCCTCCTAGCCCATCTACCTAACCCCCTCCGCTCCGGACCGTCCGATGGCGATCGAACGGCTCCGAAGGGGAGCAAAACCCCCTCTCCTAGACCCTTGCCTATCAATGGACGGCCTTCCCCTTCCTTTTTTGTCTAAACCTAGCCCCTACCCTCTCCCCTAACCTCCAGCCGCCGCTTCCTCCTCGTTTTCAGCACTGATCCCACCCCACCACCGCCACTTGGTGCTTCCCCACTGGCTCGCGCCGCCGCAGCCGCTGGCCTCCACCACTCCCGTGCCTCCACGCGTCCTCTTGCCCGCTCCCCGCCGCTGCGGCCCTGGAAGCCCATCGTGAGCCCGCCCCGGGCCCGAACCGGGCCGAGCCAGCCCGCTTGCTGCCGCCGCTCCCGCACGCGAGGGCTCCGCCAGGGACCCGAGCTCCAGCTCAACCCCGTCTCCCCGCGCTGCCTGCCCGGCCCCGCTGCCTCGCCGGAGGCCGCGCGCGCACCGTCACCATCGTCAAACTCCAGTGAGCCCCGACCTCGCCGCTCTTCTTCTCCCCTGCTTCGCTAGCTCTCTCTTTCTCGCAGCACGCCGCCGCCGCCATGAACGTCGCCGCCGTGCTCGCAGTCGTCGTCGTTGCCGCGTCACCAACCCCTCCTCCGGCCGGATCCGGGATCCCCATTGCCGGATCTACCCATCCCTGTTGTCCCTGGCCTCCTCCGTGTCGCCCCGCCGCCTCTTCAGGCAGGCGAGCGCTGCTCCGCTGTCCCGCTCGTCAGGCAACGCCTCCACTGTTCCTGCTTGCGTGGGCTGCGAGCCTCTCCAATGCCCAGCTGGCCCCATCTGCGAGGCCTCCCCTCCGATCTGGGCCTTGACCCATGGTGAGCAGCTCCCCCAGCCTAAGTGCTTCAGATACGGCCCGATGTGTTTTTCCCCTGGTGCAAATTTTTCTATTATTCTAGAGAACGCCAGTTTTGCAGAAAAGTCCCTCTAGATCATGCGTTTCATATCTCACAAATTATGCATCATATGTAAAAACTTTAAATATGAAAAATGTCTAGAATTTCATCTAGTTTCACAATATGCAATTCTCATCCATGTTAAAATGTTTAAAATGATGTTTGCATATATTTTGCTTAATTGCCATGTTGAAATGCTTTATTTCATAACTAATTAACCGTAGCTCCATTTTAAATAAACTTTATATGCAAATGGGGTAGAAAAATGCCTAGTTTAACATGGTGGCATTACTTTGCATGTTTAACAACTCTAAAATTGTGTATAGGGCAGATCATTACCAACCTTAAAATATGCACATGGGGATTTTTCGGAATTGTTGTTTGTTGTTCCGGCCTCATTTAAACTTGCCTAGATAGGTAGTTTTCATATGCTTCAACTCTTGCCATGTTTAACAACATTTAATATTGTTGGGTACATAAATGAGAGAGAACTAAATAATCGAATGTGGTGTTTCGTCATTATGCAACTCGTTGGATATTGAGCTCCACTTAATTTGTAGTATTGTTTGTGCACTCTGCCATGCCATTCCTCATTAAACCGGACATGCATCATACTTGATTGTGCATCATGCCATGTTTATGCTTGTTGGTTTACCATGTTATTTGCTTCTCTCTGGGTTGCTCCTCTCGTTAGCTTCGGTTTCGTTCCGTAGTTGTGAGGATTCGTCCGACTACGTCTGTTTGACTTCTTCATGGACCCGTTCTTCTTCCTTGCGGGATTTCAGGCAAGATGACCATACCCTCAAAATCACTTCTATCTTTAATTGCTAGTTGTTCATTCTATCGCTATGTCGCGCTACCTACCACTTGTTATATCATGCCTCCCATATTGCCATGTCAAGCCTCTAACCCTCCTTCATAGCAAACCATTGTTTGGCTAAGTTATCGCTTTTGCTCAGCCCTTATTATAGCATTGTTAGTTGCAAGTGAAGCTGAAGTTTGTTCCATGTTGGAACATGGATATGTTGGTATATCACAATATCTCTTATTTTAATTAATGCATCTATATACTTGGTAAAGGGTGGAAGGCTTGGCCTTATGCCTGGTGTTTTGTTCCACTCTTGCCGCCCTAGTTTCCGTCATACCAGTGTTATGTTCCTTGATTTTGTGTTCCTTACGCGGTTGGGTGTTATGGGAACCACTTGACAGTTCTCTTTGAATAAAACTCCTCTAGCAAGGCCCAACCTTGGTTTTACGTTTGCC
Organism: Triticum dicoccoides; assembly: GCF_002162155.2. Lineage (NCBI taxonomy): Eukaryota > Viridiplantae > Streptophyta > Magnoliopsida > Poales > Poaceae > Triticum > Triticum dicoccoides. Next base: position 267,063,335 of record NC_041388.1, read on the forward strand.
TAACAACCTAAGCCTTTTCCCCTTGGGTTTCCGGAGCCCGAGGGTCATCTTATTTTACGCCCCTGGGCCAGTGCTCCTCTAAGTGTTGGTCCAACCTAGGCGATGTTCGGCACCCCCTGGGTAACCAGGGTCTATGCCACCCCGACGTCTAGCCCATCCGGTGTGCCCTGAGAACGAGATGTGTGTGACTCCTATCATCATTTGTCGGCACATCAGGCGGCTTTGCTGGTCTTGTTTTTACCATTGTCGAAATGTCTTGTAACCGGGATTCCGAGACTGATCGGGTCTTCCCGGGAGAAGGAATATCCTTCATTGACCGTGAGAGCTTGTGATGGGCTAAGTTGGGACACCCCTGCAGGTTATAAACTTTCGAGAGCCGTGCCCGTGGTTATGTGGCAGATGGGAATTGGTTAATGTCCGGTTGTAGAACACTTGACACTTGACTTAATTAAAATGCATCAACCGCGTGTGTAGCTGTGATGGTCTCTTTTCGGCAGAGTCTGGCAAGTGAACACGGTCTTGTGTTATGCTTGTGCGTAAGTAGTTTCAGGATTACTTTTTGATCACTCTAGCTTCACGACCATTGTGTTGCGTCTCTTCTCGCTCTTATTTGCGTAAGTTAGCCACCATATATGCTTAGTGCTTGCTGCAGCTCCACCCCATTATCCTATCCCACCCATAAGCTTAAATAGTCTTGATCTTGCGGGTGTGAGATTGCTGAGTCCTTGTGACTCACATATACTTCCAAACAGTTGTAGGTGCCGATGATACCAGTGCAGGTGACGCAACCGAGCTCAAGTGGGAGCTCGATGAAGATCTTGATCGTTGTTTTGTTTCATTTCCTGTTGATCAGCAGTGGAGCCCAGTTGGGACGATCGGGGATCTAGCAGTGGAGCCCAGTCGAATCTGATGGTACTCGGAATAGGCATCTAGGAAAGACAAACGCTCACACCCCGCAGTCGAATCGACAATTTGGTCGATGCGAGGGAGAGGAAAATGATCTTTCGGGCAGGCCCGACTGATATGCTTGAAGTCAATGCGCATGCGAAGTGAGTCGTCCTTCTTGGGGACCATAACAACATTGGAAAGCCACTCAGAGTGGTAAATCTCACGGATGAACTCAGCTGCCAGGAGCCGAGCCACTTCCTCGCCAAATGCTTTTCTCTTCTGTACGGCGGACCATCGAAGATGCTCTTTGACTGATTTTACTTTCGGGTCGACTCGCAAACGATGCTCAGCCAGTCCCCTGGGTACACCCGGCATGTTAGAAGGTTTCCGTGCAAAGATGTCCCAATTCTCATGGAGGAACTGGATGAGCATTTCTTCCTATTTGCTGTCGAGTGAAGTTGAAATATGAGTAGGAGCAGCATTAGGATCGGTCTGGTGAATATGAATCGGCTTGGTTTCATTGGACGACTAAAATGCAGAATTAGTGGCAGGCTTCTTGGAGTGCAGCAAATCACTCGAATCTGCATTCTTTTGGTATTCTTGCATTTTGACTGCCGCCATTTGTGCATCGGCAATCTTTGAGCCCTTCTAGAAGCAGTCTTCTGCTTTCTGCCGATTGCCAGTGATAGTGATCACTCCTCTGGGACCAAGCATTTTCAATTTGAGGTACACGTAACACGGTCGAGCCATGAAACGTGCATAGGCAGGCCTACCCAGAATGGCATGATAAGCACTCTTGAAATCCACTACTTCAAATGTCAACTTTTCTTTGTGGTAATTCTTGGAATCACCGAAAACCACATCAAGGGCGATCTGGCCGAGTGATTCAGCCTCCTTGCCGGGTATAATGCCATGGAAACTCATATTACTTTCGCTGAGCTTGGACATCGGAATCCCCATTCCCTTCAAGGTTTCAGCATAAAGGATATTCAGGCCGCTACCACCATCCATCGGCACTTTAGTCAGTCGAGTGCCTTCAACAACTGGGTCGACCACCAATGCTTGCCTCCCAAGGGTGGCTATACGTGCTGGATGGTCAGACTGGTCGAACGTGATGGCAGTCTGGGACCACTTCAAATAACTTGGTGTTACCGGAGCAACCATGTTCACTTCCCTGTTGATAACTTTCAATCGACTTTTGCTCTCAACATCAGCAAAAATCATCAGAGTGGAGTTGACATTGGGAAAACCATCATCATCCTCTTCCTTGTCCTCATCCTTGTCTGACTCCTTTTCCTTCTCCTTGGGCTGCTTCTCCCGGAATTGCTGGATCAGGAGTCGACACTGCCGAGTGGTGTGCTTGGGATAAATCAAATTACCCTCTTCATCTTTCTTGGTGTGAATGTGACATGGCAAATCCAACACGTCATTTCCGTCTTGATCTTTCACTTTCTTGGGATTACAGGGCCCCTTGGGCTTCCCCTTGCACTTTCCTTGAGCCACAACTAAGGCTTCACCAGGAGCAACTGGCTCGGCCTGACGTTTCTGTTTCCGATTCGAAGTACCTCCACCAGTGTCCTGGGAGACTGTTTTGTGCTTGCCACTCCGGAGTCGGTCTTCCTCTTTGCCGTTAGCATATTTGGTGGCGATCTCCATCATCCGAGTTAGAGTCATATCTCCTGTCCGACCGAATTTCAGATTCAACTCCTGATACTTAACACCTTCCTTGAAGGCACATATTGCTTGGTGGTCTGACACATTCTCCACCGTATGGTGTAACGTGATCCATCTCTGGATATAGTCCCTCAAGGTTTCATTCGGTTTCTGTACAGAACACTGCAATTCTGTCAACCCTGCTGGTTGCTTGCAAGTACCCTCAAAAGTTCTAACAAACACTCTGGCGAGTTCCTCCCAACTGTATATGCTACCAGGCGCCAACTGGTTCAGCCACGCCCTGGCCGAGCCTTCCAACATGAGAGGGAGGTGCTTCATTGCCACTTCATCATTGCCACCACCAATTTGCATAGCCACTCGGTAATCTTCAAGCCAAGTGTCAGGCTTAGACTCACCGGTGAACTTGCTGACTCCAGTCGCCAACCTGAAGTTGGGAGGAATCACTACGGCCCTGATGGCTCTGCGGAAACACTCGGGACCAGTGACGTGCACTCTACTGCCAGTCGGATAATCTCTGTCATGACCTTCCCTATGCGCTATGTTCCTGTCGACCAGACCTTGAACGAGAATAGATCTCCCATCAAAGCCTGGCTCCCTTGGGTCGACTGGTACTCTTCGCTCACTGCTGTGGGGGTGCCTGTCATCCTGCCGCCGAGGCACGTATGACCCACTCCTCGGAGGAGGCGTGGGCACTCGACGACGGTCATCGTGGTCGAGTCGGCGATCATACTGCTCGTTGTTTCTGTACTGATCCTGCCGGTGCCCACGCCCTTCATGCCATGGAGGCAATCTTGGGCCGTGAGCCGACTGGACTGTGTCCGCCACCACAGACCTGCTATGAATCCTATTCCGCGACTGAGGTACTACTGTATTCTGTTCTCCAGCCACTCGAAGCAAGGCCCGGATCTGCATCAAACCCCTGCCTGCCTCCAACTGGGAAGGCTGGATGGACTCTGCTATTCGGGCTGCGGCTGTGAGATTTTGGATCGGAGTGCGGTATACCTGAGTTTGAGGCAGAAAAAGCTGTCGTTGACTAGATTCAGGGATTCGCTGTCGAGCACGCTCGTCGAGTGCATGCTGCAGGTTCTCCAGTCGAGTGCGCTCAGCAAAGTTGGCCAGGCGCGCTTCCTCCAAGGCCCGGGCCTCAGGGCTTTCTCCAACGGTAGGAGTGTGAAGTGCATCCATGTTGCAGTGATGAAGCTCTTCCCTTCGCTGCGAAGAAAGGGGCTCGGGGCGGTACTCCTCGTGGACGCGCGACAGATCGCCGCCACCATCGCCACCGTCGTCGCGGGGGAAGCCAGGGGGACTGGGTGGTCCGTCGACCATCAAGACTTCTGCCGCGGGATCGCTGCTGTCGCATTCGGACGCGGTCTCTACGGAGCCAGTCGACAGGTCGAATAGGCCGTAGAGAGTTTCGTCGGGCTCGATTGCCGCGACATGTGAGGTGGCCGACTGGTGGGCCACCGCGTGCCTCACCCATCGCTGGAGCCGTGACCGACCGAAATGCTTGTGTCGGCGAGTGGCGGGGGATGAGGACACCATAGGAACCAACCGATACTGAGTCAACGGTTGCCGGAGAAGGACGCCGCGGACGCACGCGCGAAAGTGCGTCACCCCGTGGAAGGGGAGCGCATCAATGTCGAGTGGAGATTCTAGGAGCCAGGCAGAATCGTTGGCGATGAACACAAGCGCGCCGAGACGAATCTCGCGGCCCTCAACCAGTCCGCCGGCGGAAACCATGATGATGAGAATCGGAAAAATTGCAACTCCACTAGAAAGTAGCTAAGACACTTGCCCCAAGGTGGGTGCCAACTGTCGTGGATCTAAGACTGACAGTAGAATGGGGGGTAGGTATGAGGAGGCAAGATCGTAGCTATGGCGAAGTTGTACACACGAGTTTTACGAGTTCAGGCCCTTCGTGGAGGAAGTAATAGCCCTACGTCTCGGTGCCCGGAGGCGGTCGACTGGATTATGTAAGTGTGTGTTTACAGAGGGTGCGAACCCTTGTGCCAGTGGAGGGGGGTGGCTTATATAGAGTGCGCCAGGACCCTAGCTAGCCCACATTACAAAGGGTTTAAAGTACATTAAGAAGGAGGCATTACTGGTAACGCTAGTAATTAAGTGACATAAATGCCTATTAAGTCTATGAAGTAAACGTCCGACCGTTGCCGTGTAGAGTGACTTTAGGTCTTCTGCCGTCGAGCGATAATTGTTGCGGTCGAGTGACCTTGAATCTTCCGAGTGGAACGACTTGTAGTCGAGTGGATGATGCTATCCCTTGAATGTTTCTGGTTTTCAGATGGTGTCCTAGGGGAGGGTGTCTAGGTCAGGCCTATGACCCTACCCTAGGTACATAGCTTCATCAACGACGGCAGAGGGGGCGGCGCGGAAGCGACTGGGTCTGATTCAGGTTAGAGTGAGTGTGAGTTTTGCGGCCCCACTTGTTACCACGTAATGGTCAAAATGTGCACTCTGCCCTACGCGGCCCCACTAGTCAAAGTTAATGGTCAAGCCATTGACCCGACGGCAACGTCCGCTGTGACCAGTTTTGAGGGTTTCGGGCAAGGGAGTGGGGAAAAGTGAGCAAAAGTTAAGAGTGTGGGGATGAATGAGTAGAACTAACGAACCAGGCGCACAGAAATAAAAATCCCAAGAATAAAAGGTATGATAAAAAAGACTTTGTGGCTAGAAAACACGGTAAAGAAAGAGAACCATGGGTTCAAAAACCAATGCCTTTTCCACCTAAGTCAACTAAAAAGAATGATGATGAAGAATGAACGTTTTGCTGAAATGCTGAGGCTAGTCTTTTTGCGTACTCGCTTGACTGATATCTTGAAAATGCCTCCTTATGCAAAGTATATGAAAGACATCATCACCAATAAAAAAATACCGGAAGCTGAAATCTCCACTATGCTTGCTAATTGTACTTTTAAAGATGGAGTACCTAAAAAACTTGGAGATCCGGGAATACCAACTATACCTTGCTCCATCAAAAAGAATTATGTGAAAACTTCTTTATGTGATTTAGGAGCTGGTGTTAGTGTTATGCCTTTCTCTTTATATATAGAAGACTTGATTTGAATAAACTCACACCTACTGAAATATCTTTGCAAATGGCTGATAAATCAACTGCCATACCTATCGGTATTTGTGAGGATGTGCTCGTTGTTGTTGCTAATGTTACTATTTTTGACTGACTTTGTTGTACTTGAGATGCCCGAGGACGACAACATGTCGATTATCCTTGGTAGACCCTTCTTGAATACTGCAGGGGCTGTTATTGATTGCAATAAAAGCAAGGTCACGTTTCATATCAATGGTAATGAGCATACAGTGCATTTTCCAAAGAAACAATTCCAAGTGAATGGTATTAATGTTATTGAAAAATATTCGACAATCATTATTGGAAGTTTTCAAATACCTGTACCTACGGCCAAAAAGAAATATGAAATGCTTATTGTTGGGGACATTCATATCCCCATTGAGGTAACTTAGTGATTTACGAAAGTTCTTTGGTTTCATGCTAATCGAAAGTGGTTGTTAATAAGACTTGATCAACCTTATTAATGGATCATTTTTGAGCGGTATGAAGTCGATGAATTTAGTAAGCACTACCTTCTGTGCCTAATTTTTGTTTTTTTTTGTTTTTATTAGTTAAACAAAATAAAATTTCATGTTTTGTGTGTTTTCTAAATTTCCCGTGCAATAAAAAAATGATCCAAAAATAAAAGTTCTCATAATGCCATGAAAATTTAATACGATTTTTTCTAAATATTTATGAATTTTTGGTGCAAATAATATCAGAGGGAGGTGCACCAGGTGGGCACAACCCACCTGGGCGCGCCAGGACCCCCAGACGCGCCCTGGTGGGTTGTGGTCCCTACGTGGCCCCCTCACTTATCCCTTCACACCACATCATCACTTACCTCAAGAAAAAAATTCTCCATTGCTCTCTCTCCCGTGTTCTTGCTCTCAAACCCACGGATTTCGATCTCTTTGCTCGAAGCTCTATTTTCGAAACTATTTCAGGGGATTGTTGCTTGGTATGTGACTCCACCGTTTGTCCAATTGTCCAATTAGTTTTTGTTTTAGTGGTTTATATTTTGAATAATTAGCTACTCTTGGTGCTGCTGTAGATGAGCTTGCATGTTCAATTCTTAGAGTTCTAAGTAGTTTGAATGCTTGCTATGGCCTCTATGTATCCCTATGAGTAGTTGTTATCAATCTTATAAAGTTTTGTTGATAAATTTTTGTCACAAATTTTTTTCAGAAAATTGTACGCGAACATGATAAACATATTTGGAAGGAGTTCTTCGAGGAGGAGATCCTCGGGGGCATCTTCTAGTGACAACTCCGCTCGTCCATCTTATGTCGAACCAAGTGAAAGTTCCATTCGAGATGCAGCCACCAAAACATGCTTATGGCCTTACGATGATTATATGATGTGTGTGGGCATTAAGGAGGAATTTGAGCAACATGTTCGCAATGCCGGCCTCGGTCCCTACATTTCAGATAAGTGCAAGCAACGCCACACTCTTACCGAATCATTTGTCAAAGGATTTAAATTCCATCCCCGTGAGTCTAGGGTGTTATTTAAGCTTTATGAAAATTCATTTACCATCTCACTAGAGAGTTTTGCTCACCACTACAAACTCCCATTTTGGGGTTCACTTGACGAACCGCCAAGAGCTGAGTATCAATCATTCTTGACTAGTCTTTGCTACGGTGAGACGAGGGGAGTGACACAAGGTAGAATAAAGAGCATTCATTTTCCCGCAATTCATTACATTGCATCATCTAACAGGAAATGTATAGTAGGCAAGCAAGACTGTAGCACGCTCGGTGCTCCAGACTTGAGCCTCATATGCACCGCTCTCACCGGTGAAAGGAGTTATAACCTTGCAGCAATTGTTGCACGTAGACTGCAGCATAATGCTAATAGTTGTTGTTTCTATGGTGGAATTTATGCCACACATTTAGCACACGGGCTTGGTGTTTCACCTTTGCCCTTTGGCCCTATCCTACCCATGCAGTATTTAGACTTTGATGCTTTAAAAAGTCATAAGATCCTCAAAGGAAAAATTCATAACTTCACTTACAATATGTTGTTTAACCAAACATCTGTTGTGCACACATATTTGCCTACGCCTGCTCTTTTTGACTATCACAACAAAGGAAGATATTTTGTTCTTGAGAGCGAGGCCCAAGCTCACAACGCAGCAGTGGAGGCAGCACGACAGGCCGAGGCATCTGCACCGAGAGCCTCCGTGAGCTAACACACTGATTACTACCCAGATTACTGATTGATTACGAAGTTAGGACAAAAGCCTAAGCTTGGGGGAGTACGTGTTTCTCACCGACCTTACATTCATGTCCATTTGTTCCAGTTGTCGGTGTTCACACTTTTTCATTGTATCATCCATGCTTAATTTTATTTTCTTGCTTTTTTCTTGTGTGTTTGAAAAACCTTAGAAAAAAATAGTTGTAGTTAGTTTACTTTCGATGCATGCTTAGCTATAATATTAAAAAGAAAACCCAAAAAGATCTCCTTGTTCTTCTTTTGCTTGTTGGGATCTTTCCCGTGTAAATAGTTTCTCTCATTTTTGCTTTTCCCTTTTATTTGCTTGTTCCAAAAAACCAAAAACTCCAAAAAATATTTTAGTGTGTTTCTCTGAATTTCTTACCTTTTTCTTCTGAGTTGTACCAAGGAGAAGACCACGATGGAAATGTTGAGTGGCTCTCATATGAATAATTGTTGATCTAATAAAGAGCCCATTTTACCTTGTCTTCTCTTGTTCAATAAAATGTTTGCAGATTCCATCTTAGTCCATGATACTCTTGCACTATTATTATTTTCATATCATTCGGTCGTGCAAGTGAAAGGCCATAATGACAATATTCTAGGAACTGGCTGTGGCAGAGAGAAACGGGTATGAACTCGACTTGTTCTGTTTGTGTAAATATGTTTAACCTAGTATCCATGATTCAACCATTATGATTAAACATGTTTGTAATGACAATTAGAGATTATAGTTTTTGATGCCATGCATAAGTAGCTGGGAGTGGATAATGGTTTATCTTGGATATCAACATTGTGTTAAAATGATTGTGATGTAGCATGATGATATGGTATCCTCCTTTGAATGTTCGAGTGGCTGGACTTGGCACATGTTCATGGATTTAGTTAAATCAAAACCAACATAGCCTCTATGATATTTATGTTCAGGGTGTTCATATCCTACTCATGCTAGTGTCCAATGTTACTTATGCATAATGCATGTTCATGACTATTGTTGCTCTCTAGTTGGCTGCTTCTCAATCTTATTGCTAGCCTTCACCTGTACTAAGTGGGGATTTTGCTTGTACATCAAAATCATTGAACCCAAAGTTATTCCAGATGAGTTCACCATACCTACCTATATGCGGCATTAACCCTCGTCCTAAGTAAATTTGCATGTGCCACTTCTAAAAACTTCTAAAAATATATCATTTTTGTGTGCCTAGATCGTTCATGGAACGACAGGAGGTGATCGGTATCTTCCATGCTAAGCGGGTTATTCTCAGGTCGGGTGTTTATTCACTCGCCATCACATGAGAAAAGGGCGGTAATAGGGATGCCCAGTCCCAAACTGCAAACAAAAAAAGCTTACAAATAATCAAACAAAAACTCCCAATGGAGTCAAAACCTTTACTTTTATCGCTTGGGAACCACCACTAGCGTGCTTAGCATGGAAAATATTGATAACTGATAGTCATGAAGTAAATTAGAAGGGTGCATGTCTCAAAATATCATTTACCTCTGTTTTAAAAGCTTGAGCTCTGGCATCTCTGCAAATCACTGCTTCCCTCTGCGAAGGGACTATCTATTTACTTTTATGTTGTGTCATCACCTTCTAAAATAGGCGCCAAAACCTGAGAGCATTGCTGTCATGACTTATGCATTGTGTGTAGCTAATGTTGGGTGCATCATGACTGGATCTTTTCTACCATGAATTACAATGTTTAGTCGCTGCTTGAACTTTGGAGGTGCTCTGCATTTATGTTTTGCGGTCTCAGAAAGGGCTAGCAAGATACCACTATTGTCATATTATATCATGGTTGTTTTGACAACGTGTTGCCATTTGAGATATCTTATTATTACTCGCTAGCTGATTATGCCATTGATATGCATTAATATAATTTTTAAGAGTTATTGTCGGCATGGTTACTTATAATGTTGGCTGAAAACCTCGGTGCTGTTTAAGCTTATTTATGCAAACAAGAGCAAAAGAGTTCGTAAAAGTTTTTATTTTGCACTTTCAGTCTATCAACCGAATTGCTTGAGGACAAACAAAGGTCTAAGCTTGGCGGAGTTGATACATCTCCAACGTATCTACTTTTCCTAACGCTTTTCCTCTTGTTTTGGACTCTAATTTGCATGATTTGAATGAAACTAACCCCGGATTGACGCTATTTTCAGCAGAACTACCATGGTGTTGTTTTTGTGCAGAAATAAAAGTTCTCGGAATGGAACGAAACTTTGCGAGGATTTTTTATACAATAAACAAGAATTTCTGGAGCCAAGAACCACTGGAGAGGGCACCTGGGTGGGCACAACCCACCAGGGCACGCCCCCTCCTGGCGTGCCCAGGTGGATTGTCCCCACCTGGTGGCCCTGCAGACCCGTAAACCAACGCTACAAAATCCTATTTTCCAGAAAAAAATCAGGGAGAAAGAATTATCGCGATCCACGAGATGGAGCCGCTGTCACCTCCTGTTCTTCATCGGGAGGCCAGATATGGAGTCTGTTTGGGGCTTCGGGGAGGGGGATCTTTGTCGTGGTTCTGAGTCTGACAGTAATGTAAGGGGGTATGTATGGAGAGGCAAGATCTTAGCTATGGAGTAGTTGTAAGCACACGAGGTTTACGAGTTCAGGCCCTTCTCGCAGGAAGTAATAGCCCTATGTCTCGGAGCCCGGAGGCGGTCGACTGGATTATGTGTGTCTGAATTACAGGGGTGCGAACCCTTTACAGTGAGGAGGGGGGTGGCTTATATAGAGTTCGCCGGACCCCTCCGGCCCTCAGTTGTGCAGGGTTTTAAATACATTAAGGTCGGGCGTTACTGGTAACGCCCCTAATAAAGTGCTATGATGACCATAAAAGCTACTTAATAACCGACCGTTAGCGTGCGGAGTGCCTTAGGTCTCCTGGCCGTCGAGTGGTTGGGTCATGGTCAAGTGATTGCTTCTTGGTCGAGTGTCTTCGAGTCTGTCGAGTGGAACACCTCCAAGTCGATTGAAAGGTGATTTCTTCTAGAGATGTCCTTGGGTAGGGCAGTTGGGACAGGTCCATGACCCTACCCTAGGTACATAGCTTCATCATTAGCCCCCGAATGGATCAAGGTTTGAGTGGGGAAGGAGTTGAGAATTTCTCCGACTCATTTTTCATGCCATGAGCATATCTTGTTTCGGAACAACAAACCTGAGTGATGATAGCAACTTCCTTTTCAGTCGCCTTGATCCATTCTTAGTTTTTTGTCGAGTGAGTTTCTTTACTTGAAAGGCTCCGAGTGATGACATGGAGGAGATCTTCCGTCTGACAAGTTGTTCTGCTACCCGCAGATTTCGCGGGATTCAGATTTTGGGAAGCGCGCGGGACGGGGGAGGCCGCAGTAATCGGATGGGATAGGGCGGAGCCACCTCGATCTTTGTGCCACCTTTTTCGCCACGTGTCGCGCGCGCGATTGTTACGGGATTGACAGGACCGCCCGGGCCTACCAGTCAGCCACTCGGAAGCGACCTCATATAAGGCATCGGACGGGGGTTTCTTGAACAGTGCGTTCCCATTCCCTATTCTCCTCTTCAAGCTTCTTCATCGCGCTCGTTCTCACCCTAGCGCCGCCGCTCCGTACGCGTCTCGCCGGCGACGATGGAGAAGGAGAAGACGGCGGCTCTGGAGCGGGCGAAGAAGGTGACGACAAAGGCGAAGGGGAAGGCGACCAGTCGGGGTGGATCTTCCTCGCGAGCTGGCCTGCCGAAGGGCTGGATCCAGGGCGACTGGATCCGCTCGGTGATCCGCCAAGAAGACCTCGACGACCTAGCCGAAGGAAGGCTGATCCCCCATGGATCGGCGCGGCTTCCGGGGAAGGAGTCCGAGTCGCAACCTCGGGAGGGTGAGCGCGTTCTCCTTGCCACCCACGTCGACCGTGGATTTTCCTTGCCTCCTCACCCTTTCTTTCGGGGGTTTCTGAATTTCTTTGGGGCACAACTCCACCACTTCACTCCCAACAAAATCGTGTATCTCGCTGCTTTCGTGTCTTTGTGCGAGAATTTCTTGGGTTGTCGGCCTCACTGGGGTCTTTTCAAGCACATTTTCACCTGTCGTTCTCAGACGGTGAAAAAGGCCAATCCAAGTGACGAGAGAACACAAGTGATTCAGATGTGTGGGGGTCTTGGTGTTCAGATGAGAGGAAAAAGTTCCTTTCCAGCCATGATTCTTCCCGACTCGGTTCGCGGATGGCAGTCGACCTGGTTTTACTGCAAAGACCAGTCGACACCAGGCCAGTCGACTGGCCTCCCTCCTTTTACCATGGACCGAGTGAGGAAACCCTCCTCTTTGAAGGTGCTCCCGGAGGAGAAGGCGCAGGTTAGGGTGCTGGTCGAACGAGTGGTCCAGCTTATCCGTGACGGGGTCACCGGTATGGATCTCTTGGAGGTTTTCCTTCAGCGGTGCATCCAGCCTCTTCAAGCCCGAGACCATCCGATGTGGATGTATTCGGGTCTTGACGACTCCACTCGGATTCACCCGCAGGAGGTCGATGACGACACACTGGAGAAGTGGCTGTCGGGCATGACCGTAAACAAGGACAACCCTAGGGGAGCCAGGAGAGTTCCTCCATTCGACCAGTCCCATGTACCAGAGAAGGTCCGATTCTGAGCTTTTGATTGTAATCTGAATTCACTCGCGCAGCTGCCTATACTGCATCGACTGACTTTGTTCTCCCTGCTTTCTTTCAGGCCCTTATCAAAATGTATTCAATGCCCAACGGAGAGCAAGAGCAGGACCCGGAAGGAGAGGCGAGCGGCGGCGACAGTGGCGAATGGGATTCTGACGGTGAAGGGGACGAATAAAGCTACGACCCAAGTGATGAAGAAGAAGTCGAGTCGCCTCCTCGCAGGGAGAGGCGGTCCAAGCTTGACCAAGAACGACCGAGCGCCCGTGAAAAGGTGATTGCTCAGGCTGGTCAGTCTTCAAAGCGTCCTCGGACCTCTTCGCCAACTCCAACTGAAAAAGTGTCAAAGCATCCCAAAGTTGCAGAGCCGAAGCTTCGGAAGGCGTTGCCGAAGATTAAGATTGACATCCCCGTCGCTTCTGCGTGAGTGTCTCCCTTTGTATTCACTCGACGCCCCATGCTGTTTGTTTTTCTTGTTTTATCCGGACGAACTTTGGAACTGGCAGCGCTGCTACTTCCGGGACCTCAGCTTACAGGGACGATGATGAGGTAATGGAGGATGCAGTCACTTCCAATCTGGGTATGATTTCTGCCATTCTGTCTTTATTTGGTCGACTCAACTGCAATGTGTACCATTGGGTAATGTGATTTTGGCGATTGAACTTTGAACAGCTCCTAACATTATTGACCTCCCCGATGATGATGATGAAGAGCCTGAGAGGCCTTTGACGAGGAAAAATAGGTAAGCTCCTGCAAGCAAGGTGCCACAGTCGACGCCGAGGGCGGAACCAGTCGTTCAGGATGCTGGTGATGCCAATCGGGGTTCTGTTACCTTCGCCGTGCCATTGTCGAGTGCCTTGCCTGCTTCGTCGACTACTCAGGCCCCTGTCGACCCACCTTCAGTTTTTGCGACCCATCATGTCCCAGAGGACGAAGTGAATGCAACCAAGGAAGCCATACGTCAGGCGGGCATTATGATGGAGAAGATGAAGACGGTGCGGGACGCTAGTCAGGCCGCCTACGATGCCAGCTCGGCTCTCCAAAGCAACATTCAGGTTAGTTGGTCGCCGCTTGTTCTGTTAGGATATGCTATCTGAAGACTCTCTTTCCGAAAATCTTTGCATCTGTACACCCATTGGGTGCGTCGATTGAATTTTTGAACTAGTGGGGGCACGCTGAGTGCACCCACTGGGTGTAGTCCCCGAGACTACGGTGGACTGCTGGCAGTCGACTGTAGTCTTTGTATTTTGATTCTTTCACTCGATGTGGTCTAGCCGCGTTGAGTGTAAACCGAACTGGTAGTTTGTCTCTTCTGCTCGGTCTGGGCGAGTGGGATCAGAACTGGTGGGGGCACGCCAAGTGCACCCACTGGGTGTAGTCCCCGAGACCGCGGTCGTTTGCTGGCAGTCGACTGTGGTCTGAGTTCTATGGTTTGAGTTATTCTTTCTCTCCCCTTTTTTTTACTCCCTGCACTCGACTCCGGCGGGCCGGTCGAGTGGGATCATAACCGGTGGGGGCATGCAAAGTGCACCCACTGGGTGTAGTCCCCGAGACTATGGTGGACTGCGGGCAGTCGACCGTAATCTTAGTATTTTATTGTCTTTGTCATTTTTCGCTGTAAAATAACTTCTCCTCCCTGATTGCAGAAATCTTGTGATCTTGGAGCTCGCTTTGGTGACTTGGAGAAACAGCAGATCCAGCTGAACCTTGACTTGGAATTGGCCAAGACAGAGCTGCAAAAGGCCAAGGACGACGCCAATGGTAAGACGAGCTTGTCGATTGGTTTGTCTTGGGCTTGAGTACCCTTCTGCTCTTTCTAAATCAAGCACCATTTCTTTGCAGAAAAACTGAGAGAAGCTCTGGCGAAGAAGGATCAGGATTTGGCTGCTGCTCAAAAGGAAGCTGATGACAGAACCGCTCTGGCTGAACAGAAACTGGCTTCGGTCGGCCAGTTGGAAGAAGAGAACACCAAGATGAAATCTGCCCTGAATGAAGCCAACAAGGAGTGCACGCGCTTGAAGAAGGACAATCTCAACTTGTACGAGAAGATGGAAGGCATCGCTCGCAGGAGGGACGATCTAGAGAGCTATCTGAGGAGCCTTGCCAAGAAGTTGTTCATCAAGCTTGAAGGTACACATTTTGTTCCGACTGATGTTTTTTGTCGACTCAGCGTACGAAAATTGACTTATCCTTGGATCATGAATGCAGAGTTTTGCCAGAACTTCGAGGAGGAGACTGGGCGGATTGAGCCAGGTTTGGACCCAATCAATTCTCCCGTGAAAGATGAAACGGCCATGAATCTGCTCCGACTGGAATCCCGCATCGATGGTGTTGTGGACTACTTGGCTCGACTGAAGGTCACCATGTCATGGATCGACACGACACTTTGGCCTAAGGCCATGCTCCAGAATGATCTTGAGTCCCTGATGACTCGACTTAATGAGATCTCTGATCGAGTGCAGGAGTGGAAGAAATCTTCTGCCTAGTGTGGTGCTGATGTGGCTCTGTCTTTGGTTCGTGTCCACTTCAAGGAGGTGCGACAAGATAAGTTGGCAGCAATCAAGGTCGCCAACACCCAGAAGCATGACTTCCGAACTTTTATGGAGACTTTCATTGCTGCAGCCACTCGGATCGCCGACGGCGTCGACCTGGACGAGTTCGTCGAGCCTGCCAGTCCTCCTCCTGCGAAGTGAACAAAATTTTATGCCCCACCTTAAATTTTCCTCGGAATGCCGAGTGGTTTTTGTAACCGTTAAACTCTTTCGGGCTGAATGCCCAAGCACTTCGATCTGTGGTTCGGAACCTTTAGGATTTATCTGAACTTGGTTTATCGTTGAATATCTTCATGAATCCTCCATCGAGTGGAACTCGTTCTTCACTCGAGACAACTTTTGTATTTGTGGTGCAGCTCCGAAGGAGAAGGTAGCAGTCGACCTGCACCTCGTTGTCCTTGCGGGTCGGCGATGGAGCGCACATTGTATTTGTGGCAAAGCTCCCAAGGAGAAGGTGGCAGTAGACCTGCAGCTCGTCGTCCTTGTGGATTGAGATGGAGCGCACATTGTATTTGTGGCGAAGCTCCCAAGGAGAAGGCGGTAGTCGACCTGCACCTCGTCGTCCTTGTGGATTGAGATGTGTTTCGTACTTAGGCGAGTACTGGACTGCAGCTAAGCCCCCGAGTGGGAGGCTGGCTCACCACTCGGTAGGATTTTCAAATACTTAGGCGAGTACTAGACTGCAGCTAAGCCCCAGAGTGGGAGGCTGGCTCACCACTCGGTAGGATTTTCGAATACTTAGGCGAGTACTGGACAACAGCTAAGCCCCAGAGTGGGAGGGTCGCTCACCACTCGGTAGGATTTTCAAATACTTAGGTGAGTACTGGACTGCAGCTAAGCCCCCGGGTGGGAGGCTGGCTCACCACTCGGTAGGATTTTCGAATACTTAGGCGAGTACTAGACTGTAGCTAAGCCCCCGAGTGGGAGGGTCGCTCACCACTCGGTAGGATTTTCCAAATACTTAGGCGAGTACTGGACTGCAGCTAAGACCCCGAGTGGGAGGGTCGCTCACCACTCGGTAGGATTCTCAAATACTTAGGCGAGTACTGGACTGCAGCTAAGCCCCCGAGTGGGAGGGTCGCTCACCACTCGGTAGGATTCTCAAATACTTAGGCGAGTACTGGACTGCAGCTAAGCCCCCGAGTGGGAGGGCGCTCACCACTCGGTA